>NW_005875611.1:0-11713 GCF_000147115.1 Myotis lucifugus | reverse complement strand
GGAGTAGGGAGGAGCGGGTGACATGGAAGAAATGAATGACTAGAGAGGAGGAGACCGGTTCAGAAACATTCAATAAGCCAAGTAAGACACAAAGGTGGTTTGAACTTCCCTCTGACCTCCCACACCATCTAGGGAGAGCCCGGGGAAACGTGACTGTGGAAGGCGGAGGCCAGAAAAAAGGAGCAAGTGGATGAAGGGGCCCCTCAGGCCCCTGCTCCCACAATGACATGGAGAGAGTTTACACAGACAGACAACAGACAGACAATGGCACTGAGAGAAGACTGAGGGCCTTTTGAATAAGGAAATATACGAGGTTTAGTGCAGATTTTCTACCATTTATTTTGCTGGCTCAGGGCTTATGTTGTTGTCAGAGTTTTTCTTGATATTCATCTTTGTTCTAAATTAGTGATATTGTGAGAGAGCTAATCTCTCAGAAGTGAGAATGTTACATGCTTAATGAACTGATGTTTATTTCATTGACAAACAAAACTTGATAAATGTGTTTTCCTTAAGAATACGTAGTATATTTAAAAAAGAAATTATAAGTTATAAATATGAATGTGCTCACTCACATTAAAAAAATTTGAGTCCTTTAAGAGGACTCTTTTTTATTATCAATATCTATTTTGGATCATAAAAGAATAGTTTCATTATAGGTGATTTAGACAATATGTGAATTTTAAAGGGGAAAGTCTCCTGTATGCCATCACAAAGAGAGAAATCCAATGTTTTCTTGATTTCCCTCAATTATTTTTATCTTAGAAATAATTCATTCTCTCATTTAATCCGCATAATAACTGCATAAGAAGATGCTAATAATAATATGTCAATTTTACATGAAAAAATAAAAATTTAATTAGGTAAATTAAACAATTTGTATAATGCCATGTCTTTAACTCACAACTAAATGGCAGAGTCAGTCCTCAAACCTGGTTCATTTGACTCAATTCTGTACTCTCAGCCTCTAATGAGTTTTATAAAGTTGAAATTATGATACCATGTATACTATTTCATACTTTTTAAACAATTCATATCTTTTTTTGCTCATTATTATTATTATTATTTTATTTATCTTTTATTTATTTATTTATTTATTTATTTATTTATTTTACCTTTTTTTATTGCTTAAAATATTACAAAGGGTATTACATATGTGTCCTTTTTTTTCCCCGCCCTTGACAATCCCCTGGCTTCCCCTACCCATTCATATCTTTAAAAAATTAAAAAGCATTAATGTCTAATGTTGAACCATTTTATGTAAATCATTCAAAAACATTATTTTTACAAGATATGTAATATTTCATAATGTATCTAATCATTTCCCTTTGTTTGAACTTAATATTAGTGTAAATGAATCTTTCCCCATATTTTGAGCAAGTCTTTAATTATGTTTTAGACTAAAATTGCTACAAATTAAAATGGTGGGAACTGAGAATGAAATATTTAAAGTTCTTGATAAAAACAACAAACTGTTTCCCAGAAAGTCTACCACTCATACTCTCTTCAGAAATGTTTGAAAGTGTTTATTTCATCCCACACTCATCATTTATTATATTTATTTTGAAGAGTTTGAAGTTGAAATTTTCTTCATTTTATTTTTTTATTTCTTGAATTCGCTAGTATATTGATAAAAATCCTGCCCCCCTTTTTCCCTACGGGGATATGGAAAAAAAAATTCATTCATTCATTTTCTCATCAAAGTTTCTTGATCATCTGTAGTGTGGCATTCTCAGTTACCAGTAAGTGGAAAATGAAATTTGGGTGCTACTGAGCTTAGTGACGTGAGAAAGGCAGATATTAAAAAGTAAACAAAATATAACTATAAATTTCAACAACTTATAACAAATAGAATAAAATTATGTGCTAAATAAAAGCCCAGTGATTTATAAAATGAAGTCGTAACCAGTGACTTATCTTAAGTGGAGTTTTGTCCTTCTAAACAAAGTTCTGATCCATCAGATGACAAAGTTCATTTTCTCCAGGGACAGGTTTTCCTGTTGCTTTGAACACCATTTCTGAAACTCGTGCACCGAGAAGGTAGTCATTAGTGAAATTAATTTCCACTGAAAACACACGCAGGCAATAAAATTGCATCTAAATTTCTAAAACTCAGAATTATAGATTCCAACTAAATTTCCTTTTCTTAAAGGTACATTAAGAAAATCATTTATTGGATAAATTTTTAAAAATAAGTTGCCATTTTGGAAGCTGACATTGTGGCTGCACAATATACGTAATGTACCTGCCTGCCACAAATGTGAAGTGACCCGGAGACCTTAGATGCTGGGGCCATCACAGCAGAAGACAGCCGGCCAGCGCCCCTGCCCTGTCCTCTGGTCCCCCCAGAGCTCTGCTTCCCGAAGGCCTGTGATGCCAGTGAGGGGACAGCGAGGAGGAGAAGGACCGAGTGGAGAGAAGAAAAGCCTCCTCCTGGGAGTGCTCCCACCTCCTCACTCCCAGCTCATGTCTATCAGGCGTCTGCTCCCGCCCCCTCCTCATCCCTCCACCCTTCACCCCAGGCTCCATGAGCTCAGAACCTCTGCCCCAGGCTGCAGCAAGGCAGGCGGACACCCATTCTGAGGGGCTTTAGCCCTCTCCTGTTTGAACCCTGAGAGACAACTTTCAGAATCTTAAATTGTCCTCGTTTGAGTTCCGAGGCAGATTTATCTGTATTTCAAGCGTCATCTGGAGATTAATGATTCCCTTGAGAGCCTAATGCAAGATTTTAATCTCTCTCGATCAGACTTACATGGTTTTTGTTGCACGAGGCAGAAACCACTGTGGGCATTAGAGGCTGAAAACAACATACTGGCCAGACCGCTAGAGATAGAAACATCCACTAATAATAAATATAATAATAACAACCTCAACAACACACTAATAATACGGTCAACATTTATCTGTCCCTTACAATGTGGCATGCATTACAGTAAGAGATTTACATGTAGGAAACATTCGGTCCTCACACAGTCCTGGGAAGGAGACGTCATGACACCTACTGTCCAGATGAGGAGACTGAGTCACAGATGGTAACCTGCTCGAGGCCGCACTGCACTGCATCAGGCAGCAGTGAGCTCAGAGGTGAGCCTCTGCAGGCCAAGTGCTGACCTCCCTCCACTGAGAACTGCCCGGAGGACACGCCTCGCTGCCTGGTAACAGCCTACAAAGCCGGGACAGGAAATGTCAAGATTGGGACAATCTACTTGTATGAATCTAATGAAGACATTATAATGTAATAAATGTCCTAAGTTTTCATTCAACACATTTTTATTGGGGATTTAATATGTATCAGGCCGTGATGTAGAAAAATTCCTACCCTAATGGGATTTAAACCTAAATTGCTACATTCAAATAATTGTGTTACCCAATATGGAAAATAGAGAAATATTCACTAATAATAAACCACCTCAACACAGCTACTATTATAATTTTGAATATGTTTTCTAATCTTTTCCCCATGAGTATATTTGTTTTTACCTAACGTATTGATATACATATAATTTCCTTTAAAATATATTAGAAAAACAAAGCTGTTCATTTTTAAACACTATTTTATTTATCATTTATTAGATTTTTCATGGTATTGTATTTTGCATGTTTTTTTAAACATAGTCTCAAGGCAAAACACTTGAAGAATGCTTTCTAAGGATTACATATACAGTTATTTTAAACTTTATATTCAAGGGCTAGTACTCTCTTTTCTTAAAATTTAATTATAGTCCATTGCTTTTTTTTATATCCAATTACTGAATACAGACAAGATCAAAGTATTATTCAAGAAAAGCAAATCCTGATTGAGTAAGTGATTAACAAGTGCTGGAATGATTAGATTACATTAACTATGTATGACATTATATTTATCACATCTTCTAGTGGAGGTATCATTATTGTTATATCATTCGGGAGCATGAAGTTACAACTTTAATCATTTAATTTTTTGTACACATTTTTAAAATGTTGTCTAAACTTCCAATTTTCTATATTCTATTTTGTTTCCTTTGCATCGAGTTTCTGTCCAGTTGATAGTACAAATAAAAAACAAATGAAACTAATCAAACCACACTTTATGCCCAACAAACCTATCAAAGTCCCAAACCAAATGCACACACTTTACCTGTTTTCCAACCAGTGTCATGAATGAACGTGTTTTCAAAAGCTGTTTTATCCCATCTCTGGGATGTAAGTTTCTTCTGATTCACATTTACTTGTGTGAGATCTTCATCAATGTTGATAGGTGATAGTTTGGGGACATTACATGTTGTATATTTCTTTCTCCATTTTTTTATTTAGTGCTCTCCCAAAAAAGGAAAGAGTAAGGAGTTAGTTTCATAAATTACCTCGCAAAAGCTTAATTCTATATTATACTTAATTCATTACATTAAAATATTTTCAATATTAGGAAAAATGAAGACATCTTTGAACCAATTTATAGAACAGCTATGGATAGATTTAGGTTCTGGGTTTTACTATGAGACACTATAAAAAGAGTCTATGGAACTGAAACCAAAATGCAGGTTCAGCCTCCTGCCCCAGTGAAAGCCAGACTCCTGAGACAAGTACTGGTGCAAAAGGAAAGAGGTTTATTCAGGTGCCATGAGTTGGGAAAATGGTGGACTTCTGTCTCAAAGACCATCCCCCTTCCTGCTCAAGGCTGGGGGTCTATAGGGATAGAGAGGGGAGGGCTTTTTTCTATCCAGTTATCTTTCTAGCTTTTGGTGCCCTGGGGCCCTCTCCATTCATCTTTCTAGTCGTCACCATGCTCAGTGTAAGAATCTCCACCTGCCATTTTGGCTGGTGGGGGAGACTCCCCCATGCTCCCTGGCTGTACAGTCACAGAGCAACCACATCGAGTGCAGAGGTCAGCACAGCTTTCCTTAGCCATCACACTCATCTAAATCAACAGAAAGTCCGTCTTAGCCCGCCCAGCTTCCAGATGGCAGGTGTGCAGGTGATAGTGCAGATTCCTACAGACCTTCTCCCCTCCCTGCCATTAAAGGATGTGGTTTCATTTCCAGCTGCTCAGGGTCTTATTCATAAAAACATAATCACCAGCACATCCTTAAACTATTCCTTTCACCCCCCTCACCCACTTTATATGGTCATAAGACCTACCAGGTTTGATTGTTAAGAAAAGTAAAAGAGGGTTTTCTATAAAGATTATGGCTTAGAGTGAAGTGAATGCCTGCTCACTTGTTCCACAGAATCAATAGTCCTCTAACCCAACACTGCTCTGTGCAGATTTCATTGCACCCCTACCTGAAACCACAAACCATCTCTCATAACCTTATGTCACTGGACCTTATGTAGATAGCACCCTGGTATCAAATATTTGGTAATCATATCAGAAAACCACACATGAAATTGATCAAGCGGCAGAAACCATGAAGATGTCCACCCACCCCATGACAAGCCACCCCTTCAAAAAAGGAGGAAAAGACTTTAGGTAACTCTGTGATTCATGTCATGACCTTTAAATTTGTGTGATTCCAAATGATTCCGCTGTGATTGAAGAGTCAGGGTTCAGACTGAAGGCAATGCAGGCTGATGAACTGCAGGACGTTTCTGTAGTTTTTGCTGTTAAGTAACCTCACTGAAAGGCAGGAAACTACCTGTGGAACGACGAGAGAGGAGCAGAGGAGATTTCTTTACTTAATGGCTGCAGGCTGTCTATCAGCGAGCATATAGCCAATACAGAACAAAAAAGCCCTGGCAGTGACTCCTTGGTCTGAGGACAGGAAGCTGTCGTAGCAGAGCTCTGAAAGTGCCTTAGAGTCCCTGTGAACGCCCTGTGCTCATCACCTTTCCTCTTCTCCCATAACTGAGCAGCCAGGCTCCCACAGCAAGGAAGCAATGGCACAATAGGTCATGCGGGTTTCTGACAGGAACACCTCCATCGCTCATGCCCCCAGGATTCCTGCCCACACACTTGTTATTGATTTGGGGCCTGACTCTTGGCTCTGTTTCCTACTTCTGATAAAAGGATCAGACATTCAGAGGTGAAGCCTGAGACACAGGTATCACCCATATCTTCCTACTTGTGATGGGACTTGTGATACCATTTCTCCAGTATTGTTTCATTGCTTTGGTTAAAGAGCATGCTGCCTATAAGACCAAAGACTCTGGTTTAATGCCTGTATAGAACCGGCAGTTCCTCCTTTCTGTACAGACTTATGACGGGATTGTTTCTTAAATCAGATCTCCTCCGTGGGTGCTACTGCTCACATGCAAGGACTGAGAAAAATATATGGGCCCGGCTGGCGGCGTGGCTCAGTCGATGAACCAGGAGGTAACAGTTCAGTTCTCGGTCAGGGCACATGCCCAGGATGGGGGCTCAATTCCTGGTGGGTGCGTGCTGGAGGCAGCCAATCAATGATTCTCTCTCATCATTGATGTTTCTACTTCTCTCTCCCTCTCCCTTCTTCTATGAAATCAATAAAAAATATATTTAAAAAAGAAAAAGCTCTGGAAGATACCATAAATCTATTGCTTCAGCTGGGAAGTTTATATTTTGTATTATCTCTGATCCCATCAAAACTTGATTCCAATGGATGAAGCTTTCATTTATTCTTTTGTTCATACATGCATCAACCATTTAATGAAGTGCCTATAGTGAGATAGAAGATAAATCTGTTGCAAAAGATTCAGAGATGAATGAAACATCATCCATCATCAAAGACCTCATGTTCTAGGGAGAAAACAGGAGGTATCAACTGTCAATTATAATACAATCTGATAAGTATGAGGGCTGAGATGTGCATGGAGGATTCCAAGGAATAAAAGAGTTGCACCTAGTCCAGATGGGACAAGAGACAAAGGAGACTTTTCAATGAAAGATGCCTGAGAAAAGTCTTAAATGATGGGCAGGGATTATCAAATTGAAGGTGGGGAAGGAAGTCAGGGCCAGAGGTATCTAGAAGGAGAGAACAGCGTGAGCACAGAATGGCGATTTCGAAACACAGCAGGAAGTTCTATGTGCTGATACAGAAGATACAAGGCAGGGAGGGCAGAGGAGTAGGTAGGCGAGCAGATTTTGAGGTTTCACAGGCCAGAACAAGGGTTTGAACTAGGGGTAGGCTACTGAAGGGATGTAAGTTGCAGGTAGTTCTCACTGGGCTCATTTGTCCTCACCCTCAAAGGCCGCCTGCCCCAAGCACACAGACCCTGCGGTGTGGCCCTCTGACTTGATGTAGGACCAGCAGGTTAAGTTCCACTTGAAGGGGCGAAGCCTCTTCCCAGTGGAGCACAGTCCATGGCTACACACAGTGTGCGGAGGAAGGTGCCCTAATTGGTTGAGATTTGTGATAGAACTGGTTGGTGGCTCTTAGGAATCCCTGGGCAGATGCCCCAACTGCACAGCTAGCGTTTGCCCTGCCCGAGCACAGGCACCGTTGCTCTGAGCAGGAGCCTCCACACACAGTCCTGGCTCCTCTAAAGTGAGAGGGGCACCCGACCCTGGGGGATGGAGGCAGGTGTTTGACTGAGAGTAGACATTTCTGTGTAGAGATGTCTGGTGCTCTCCCCCATAGCACTACTGTTTGGGTCAGGGGTGCCCAAGGCTCAGTATGAATGGGGCTCCATAAGCCTATCCAGCCTTTGCAGGTGTGCTGTCCCCGTCACTGGATAGCTGGGCTGCAAGTGATCTGATGGCAGGTGGTGACACAGTGGCCTCCCATCACAGGTGAGACATCTCCCTGTGAGGGCACCACCTGTGTGCTGGCCAGGTGGGCCCCAGTTGTTCTGATGGGAAGTGGGAGTAAGAGGCCCTCCCATCAGGGGAGGGATGTTGGGTCCTCCCATCGCATCACCTGCATCCTGCACAGGTGGTTCCCGGGGCTTGGAAAGAAGTGCAACTACAAGGGGGACTTGCATGGATAATGGAGGCCATGCGGCCAGGAAAGCCCTGGGTGGCCTGAGGAAAGGTGGACACAGACCTGCCTCAGACGTACCTTCATTCTCCATGGTGGTGGCTGTTGCGAGTGCAGGAGGTTCCTTGTCCAGGCGGCCGCAGTGCACTGATGGCCAGTGCACACTAGCGCCTCCGTCAGGGGACTGGTGCCCTTCCCATCACCACACCGCCTGTGTAACGACAGGTGGGCTCCAGGGGGTGGGATTTCAGGTGGAACCAGCAGCGTATCCACACACTGGGGTGATGTCTGCTCCTCCTCCTCAGCAGCCAGACTGCGGCCAGGTGGTCCCTGGTCTTATGGCCAAAGGGGGACGCAGAAGCAGGGCTGTGTGCCTCCCTCAGTCCATCTCTAACGAGGATGCTCCGGCTGCTGTGGATGAGTGGGGCCTGGGGTGGACATACTGACCCCAGAGCTGGCACCATCCATGGGAGCCCCAGGACCCATAACCACAGGTGGGCCTGCCGATGAACCGGCAAACTGAGCTGCTGCTCCCAGTGTCTAGCGTCTTGGTGGCAACACCAACACCATAGTGTGTAGTTCGGCACTAACAGGAGCACTGGGGGAGAGGGCCCCTTCTGGCACCTGGAGGAGTCCCTCAGGTGGGCTGAGGGATGGGTGGGGCCAATGGGATGGTCTGAGGAGGGCAGGGGTCCTTCAGTGCTGGTCGGCCGGTGGGGGGACTGCAGGGTCCCTGTGCCCCACACTGTATTGGATTTGGTAAACTGGCATGAACCTCACACTGGACTCAGGGTAAGTGACGATCGTGCAAGCATAGCAAGGGGGAGTGGTGTCCATTTCACTGTCCTCATCATCCAAGGGTGGCTGAGAGGTGAGACCTTTAGGTGCCCCGGCTGTGATGGGAACAGCGACCTGGCCAGGGTGAGTGGCCAGGGACCGGGGGTCTGCCATCGCTGAGCCAGACTGAGTGGCACTGCAGCCAGCCCTGGCCTCTGGGTCAGCGCCCAGGATGCAGTCATCTGCAAAGCAGGGCAGCTTAGGAGGCGGGGGCAGCTTCCCTCGATCCCACCGCAGTGGGGGCAGCGGGAGCTGGAGGGGCAGGGACATGGTTCTCTTGCGGGGCTTCCTGGGGGCAGAGGCGGGTGGAGGATGGCTGCCGGATGGCTTTGGAGCCTCCACCTCCTCACACAGAGGTGGTGACACCGGGACACTGGGCGGGGGGTCTTCCCGCAGCACTCCCTCTGCGGGGCTCTGTGGCTGCAGGAAGCCACTGGGGCTTGGGTTTGGCTGCAGAGCAGGTGGGGCACCTCCCGCAGGGCTGCCTGAGCCTGAGACCACCCTGACTTCGGAGGAGCAGCTCCTGGGAGACAGCGGGGCGCTCCCACTCACGCTGCCCTGTGGGTGCTGGGCATGGAGGCCCAGAGGCCCAGGACCGCTCTTGCCCGCAGGGAGGAAGCCTGTGGCGTCCAGGGCCCTAGATGTCAGTGAAGGGTCCCCAGGGCGGTAGGGGCTGTCCTGGTCACGCGGTCCCTTGTTCTGTACCTGATGGTCTTGGTTCTCTGCCCTCCCTTTTGGGGACCCTTCTTGGACCTTCACCTCCATGTCCTTCGGAGGAGGAAGTGGGATGGTACTCACTGGTTTTGGCTTCATAACCTGGACTTCCGGCCCGGGGAGAGCAAGTCTGCCCCAGGGAGGAGGGTTGTAGCCCATCCTGGGATTAGGTGAACACAGCCAGGGCTCCTCTGGGGGGTCCTTCCACCCCACCGAGGGGAGGACCCCCAGAGGGAAGCATCCCGCCTGGGGGAGAGGACACGGCCTTCCCCCCGCTGTGTGACAGCCAGGTCCAGGGCAGCTGCAGGACTCCGTGGGCGGACCCGGTGACCAGGGCCCAGGGCAGCTGCAGGACTCCGGGGGCGGACCCGGTGACCAGGGCCCAGGGCAGCTGCAGGACTCCGGGGGCGGACCCGGTGCCCAAGGCCCAGGGCAGGTGCAGGACGCCATGGAAGGTACCCGAACCCAGGGCCCAGGGCAGCTGCAGGACTCCGTGGGCGGACCCGGTGCCCAGGGCCCAGGGCAGGGGCAGGACCCCGGGGGAGGACCCGGTGACCAGGGCCCAGGGCAGCTGCAGGACCCCGGGGGAGGACCCGGTGACCAGGGCCCAGGGCAGGTACAGGAGCCGCTGGGTGGGTGCGGCCAGGCGGGGCATCCCCCCTGCGCACCCCGAAAGCCACCGGACCGTGGGCACCAGGCAAGGCCCGGTGGCGGCGGCGGCGGATTAAAGGAAGAAACCTGGAAAGCAAATTGCCCATCGAGAGCAAGTTGTGCGCCAAGCGAGCCGAGGTCAGAGTGGAGACCAGGAGCGCTGCTCCTTCGCTTCCTCCTCCGCTGGGGCTCTCGCACGCACTGAGCCAACGTGGTCCAGGAGCTCTGATGTCTCCATGGAAACGTCAACGGAGACTGTGCACATGCCAGTCCAGCGTGGGAGGAGAGGTCAAAGGGTAAGGGGGCGGGGCCTGAGCACTGGCCACGCCCTTCCTGACTCTCCAGCACCTGAGCCTCCAGGTGCACGAGGAGCCTGTTCCAGACCCGGTCCCCGCGCCAGACCTGCCCTGCCTGCCTCGGGCTCTGCGGCCGCTTAGGCGCCTTCCCCAGGGTCCAGGAGGCCCGAGCCTGTCACAGCCAGTGCGGGAGCCCCCAGATCCTGCGGGCATGTGGCCCCTTCTCCGGCCTTCCCAGCTTCTCTGTGCTGCCCGGACTCAGGGCCTCCCTCCATGGCTGCCCTGGCCGCCCACCTCCCAGGCCAGGGGAGAAGGTTCCTGAGGAGTGGACCCGAGCCCTGACCTGACTGGGGCCGCACCCCCACATCCAGAGCAGAGCCCGCAGCTAGCAGGGATTGCACCCCAGTACGCTGCCTTGTGAGTGAGCAAACAGTGAGTCTTTCCCCAGGAGCCTTCTTGGGAGGGAGTCCCTGTCCTTGTGGGGCAACGGAGGGGACACAGGGAAGCATCTCCCAGGCCTTCCGTGTCCTTTGAAACCAACACAGCGGTCAGAGCCTTTGAAGTGTCCGGTGGACACCATCACATGCATCTCCCGACTTGTCCTTACATTTCACCCTTTGCATGGACTGACTCATGAAACAAACAGTTGAACCCAGAGGTGTGGCTCCATGGGTTAGAGTGTTGTCCCGCAGGGGAAGGTCACGGATTCAACACCCAGTCAGGGCATGCTCTTGGGTTGTGGGTTGGACCTTAGATTCTAGGCCAGGGGTCAGACTCCAGGGTGTGGGAGTCGGGGGGATGCAAACAATCAATGTGTCTCTCTCACTTTGGTGTTTCACTCTCTCCCTCTCTGCCCCTCCCTCCCTCCCTCCGTCCCTCCCTTCTTCCCTCCCACTCTCTTTAAAAATATATATATTTTATTGATTTTTAACAGAGAGGAAGGGAGAGGGATAGAAAGTTAGAAACATCGATCAACTGCCTCCTGCACACCCCCTACTGGGGATGTGCCGAAACCAAGGTACATGCCCTTGACCAGAATCAAACCTGCGACCCTTGATTCCGCAGGCCGACGCTCTATCCACTGAGCCAAACCATTTAGGGCCCCTTTATTCCAAATCAATGGGACAAAATATCCTCAGGTGAGGGTAAAAAAAAATAGTTGAAGCGGCCTTTACTTTAGGACTTAACATCTTTGCAAGTACATGGATTTCTTTGCTCTCAGCCCTGCAATGAATTTTGGGGCATGTATAATGTAAATTACTAATCATCTTCTTTTGAACATTAGGAATTAAAACGGCATGTTTTAATGTGATATCTGTGAGCTCTTATTTTTTTGGAGGGACCCTAATA
>NW_005875610.1:0-11720 GCF_000147115.1 Myotis lucifugus | reverse complement strand
TATGTACAATATTATTGTCATCTGAAAATAATGACACTTACTTCCTCCTTTCCAATTGGGATGCCTTTTATTTCTTTTTCTTATCTGATTGCTGTGGCTAGGACTCCCAGTACTTTCTATAATAATAAAAGCATAATATGCTAATTAGACTGGAAGTCCTTCCGGACATCCTTCTGGGACGAAGCCGGGGCTGCAGTCGCCGTGGCTGTGAGGGAGGGGTCCAGGCAGCAGTGGCTGCTAAGGTCTACTCTTACACAGATTTCATACATTAGGCCTCTAGTGTTGAATAAGAGTGGTGAAAGCAGACATCCCTGTCTTTTACATGATCTTAAGGGAAATGCTTGTAGTTTTTGCCTGTTGAGTATGATGTTGGCTGAAGGTTTTCATATATGGCATTTATTATGTTGAGGTATGATCCCTCTATTGACACTTTGCTAAGAGTTTTTAATATAAATGGGTAATGGGTTTTATCAAATGCCTTTTCTGTGTCTATTGATATGATCATGTGATTTTTATCCTTCATTTTGTTTATGTGATGTATCCCATTCATTGCTTTGTGAATCAACACCCCTGGAATAAATACCCCTGGTCATGGTGTATGTATTGCTGGATTCCATTTGCTAATGTATAGTTGAGAAATTTAACATCTTTTTTTGTTGTTGTTAATCCTCACCCAAGAATATTTTTCCACTGCTTTTCAAAGAGAGAGTGGAAGGAAGGGAGGGTGGGACAAAGTGTGTGTGTGTGTGTGTGTGTGTATGTGTGAGAGAGAGAGAGAGAGAGAGAGAGAGAGAGAGAGAGAGAGAGTTTGAAAGAGAAACACATTGATCAGTTGCTTCCCGCACGCTCCCCAACTGGGGGTGAGGAGTGAACCTGAAACCCAGATACATGCCCTTGATGGGGAATCAAACCTGAGACCTTTGGTGTGTAGGCCGACACTCTAACCACTTAGGCATACAATTTTAGCATCTATATTCATCAGGCACATGAAAATCCTAGAGGAAACAAAGGTAGTAAAATCTCAGATATCTCACATAGCAACATTTTGCCAATAGGTCTATTAAGAGAAGTAAAATAAATTAAAAAATGTCACTAAATCAATCTGAAAAGCTTTGCACAGCAAAAGAAAACCCCATCAACAATATGAAAAGGGAACCCATTGAATGGGAGAACGGATTTGCCAATGATACATCTGATAAAGGGTAAATTTCCAAAAAATATAAAGAACTTATACAACTAAACACCAGGAAGACAAACAACCCAATAAAAATGTGCAAAGGACCTGAATAGACACTTCTCCAAAGAGGGCATGCAGGTGGCCAATATAAATATGAGAAATGCTCAGTCAGTAGTCATCAGAGAGATGCAAATTAAAACTACAATGAAGTATCATCTCACACCTGCTAGAATAGCTACCATCAATAAATCAACAAACAACAAGTGCTGGTGAAGATGTGGAGAAAAGTGAACCCTTGTCCACTGTTGGTGGGAATACAGAATGGTGCAGCCATTGTGGAAAACATTATGGAGCTTCCTCAAAAAATTAAAAATGGAACTGTGTTTTGACCCAGAAATTCTACTTCTGAGAATATATTCTAAAAATCTAAACGCCAATCAGGGAGAATATATGCACCTCTACGTTCATAGCAGCATTATTTATAATAGCCACGATCTGTACACAGCCCAAGTGCCTATCAGTAGATGAGTGGATAAAAAAGCTGTGGAACTTTTGCACAGTGGTATACTACATGGCTCTGACAGAGAAGGAACTCTTACACTTTGTGACAGCATGCATGGACCTGGAGAATATTTACTAAGTGAAATAAGCCACTCAGGAGAAGACAAATACCATAATGACCTCACTTCTATTGTGGAATCTCATGAACATAATAAACTGATGAACAAAATAAGCTGACAAACAAAATAGGATAGAGGCATGGATACTTGGAACAGACTAACAGATCTCAGAATGGTGAGGGGGGGTGGGGGAAAAACTGGAATGGATTAGCAAAAAAAAAAACAACCTCATATTTACATATATGCATAACCCATGGGCCCAGACAACAATATGGTGAAGACTGTGGGGGGTACTGGGTGGAGATGAGCAAAGAAGGGGGGGATATGGGGAACATCTGTAATAGTGTCAAAAAATAAAAAAGATTTTTAAGTTGTATTTCACAAACAAAATCTAACACTAAAGTATATAACAGAGACATAGTATAAAAATAATAGTAAGTTAAAATTATTTTGAAAGGTTGAGAAATATATGTAAAGCTAAGTACTAAGTGGATGGGTGAAAAAAGTGAAAAGTTGCCGAAACCGGTTTGGCTCAGTGGATAGAGCGTCGGCCTGCGGACTGAAAGGTCCCAGGTTCGATTCCGGTCAAGGGGCATGTACCTAGGTTGCGGGCACATCCCCAGTAGGAGATGTGCAGGAGGCAGCTGATCGATGTTTCTCTCTCATCGATGTTTCTAACTCTCTATCTCTCTCCCTTCCTCTCTGTGGAAAATCAATAAAATATATTTAAAAAAAAAAAAAAAAAAAAAAAAAAAAAAAGAAAAAAGTGAAAAGGTTAAGAGGTACAATTCACCATTTATACAAATAGTCATGGTGATGTGAAGTACAACATAAGAAATATAATCAATATTATTTTAATAACTCTGTATTGTGTCAGAATAGCATTACACTTATCAGGGTGATCACTTTGTAAGCTATATAAATGTCTAATCACTATGTTGCACACCTGAAAATAATATAATACTTTCTGTCAACTGTATTTGAAAAATTTTAAAAAATTGAAAAGACTACTCAACCTTATTCTAGATTCCTTACAATACAACTAAAACGATTTTTAGGTTTAACGGGGTATCACAGGTAGTGGGTATAAAATTTTTCTGTGATTAAGATATTTCATTATTGACTTACATTCTAAACATGGTATTCTGTGGCAGGAAAATCCTCACCAATGAACCAAACCATTTAGGGCACAAATAGTACCTAAATGAGGTAAGAGAGGATCTTAGAAATCCACAACCCTTTATGACTTCCTCCCTCTTTCTCCTTAGACAAAGTGGCTGCTGTCAGAGCCCTCTGAATGAAGATTTCTGTGGCAATGTGCCTCACAAGATGCCATTCTCTTTCATTAAATTTAACAATATTGCCACCTTCTCATGAAAACTAACATATGGGGACAGAATACAGTATTCAAAGGTCAAGTCTTCTGGTAGAGCAGCCATGTGTGTCCTTAATATGAGTGAACAATGGGGCCTGCAGTGCTGAAGCACTACTGCAATATTGTTGAATATTCTCAGTTGCAATTTAACTATACAAGGGGTTACATTTTGGGATATGAAATTTCAGGAGAAATTTCAAATAAACAGAAGAACCAGGAAAATGATCATGAACTGAGACTGCCTTTTTGAAGACAGTGTTTTCTTGGGGAACCTAGACTGATAATACATCTTCATTTCTCAAGTGATTGTAGAGACCCTGGGAGATGGCAAATCCCCAATTACACCCTACGAAGCTCTTGTTTCTCTCTGACTTCCTTCTACTCCTATGACTGTTCTTCACTCCACTTGATCCAGACTAACAGTCTTGCTATTCCTCAGGGCCTTTGCACTGGTACTTCCTTCCCCTGGAAATGATACACCAGCAACATGCCACTAGATACTGGCATGGAATCTCTTGAACTTCCTGCCTTTGTGAGCCTGCTTGAGCAACAAGCACTATTGATTATCTTTATCCTGCTCTATTTTGTCTCCTTTCTCTATCTCAGCATTTATAATCTTCTAAAATGCTTTATAATTTACTTTTTATTATAGATTATAGTCGGTTTATAAAAAATTTGTTGTTGAGAGCATGATTTTTTTGGATTAGTTTTTTTCTTGATAGGAATATGCAAATACATGGAACGATATCTGGCTACTTGTTAGGCACTCAATGACTAAGTAGAAGGAATGTGACATGAAGAATCTCACTCTCAATTTCTGACCTTGTATAAAGTATTAATTCAATTTATTAACAAATATTTTCGACTAAGTTATCATGAGAAATGGCAAACTGTGCTATTAGTATATTTTCAAATTATGCTCTTCTTTATTGAGAGCCATGAAGAATATAGAATAGAGATTTTAATTATGTGGTTTATTTGCTTGTTAAGAAGCTATGGCTGGCAAACTTTGCACACATGTGCCAAAACACACACACATATGAATGCACAGATACATACTTTCATTACCATCTAATTCTCTGTTGTCTCTGGATTGTTCAATCTATGAACTATGATCAAATTTTTGAATTTAGAGGTTCTGGTTTTACATTAAAATACAACAGGGAGATGACATTTGTCCATGGTAAATTGAACATAGATCACACATGTACCAAAATAAGAGAAAATGCCAAATGCATTATCCAGCATAATAAACATAGAATATTTTAAAGGCAGTGAAATAAAGAAAAGAAGTTTACTAGTAAAAAAGTAGCTTAAGATGAATTTTAAAATTTAGAATTAAAGAATAACTAGTTTAAACAAATCAAGTTAATGATGTCAAAAATTCCTCAAAAGTTTTGAGAAATAGATGTGGACTAGAAGTATTAACTCCCATCATAAAAAAAAATGAAGAAAAGGTTTAGGGTGTCTTAGTCCAATCAGGATGCTATAACAAGTTAACATAAACTAGGCAGCTTAAACAACAGTTTATATCTTATAGTTCTGGAGGTTGGAAGTCAGAGGTCCAGGTGCTGGCAGATTCTGTCTAGTGCGAGCTCACATCCTGGTTCTAGCTGTGCTCTCACATGGCAGAAGAGAAGAAAGAACTCTCTGGGGGCTTTTTTATAAGGACACTAAACCCATTATCAAGGGCTTCTCCCTCATGGCCTAACCACCTCCCAAAGTCCCCACCTCCTAATATTATCACATTGAAGACTGGTCCCAACATACGAATTTGGGGGGGACAAACATGTAGTCTATAGCAGTGTGTGAGGATATGTCTTGCAGGTGTCAGCATACAGAACATTGAGGAGAAACCAAGATGGCGGCATAGGTAAACACGGGAGTTTGCTGCCTCGAACAACCACTTCAAAAATACAACTAAAAGACAGAACGGACATCATCCAGAACCACAGGAAAGCTGGCTGAGTGGAAGTTCTACAACTAGGAGGAAAGAGAAAAGCATACCGAGGCTCAGAGGAGGCGCAGTGCTGAAGTAAAATACTAAGGTTTGGAGTGCATGCGGAGCGGGCTGGAGGCTGAGGGCGCAGTTGTCGTTTTCAATCGGGAGGGAGTCTCAGGCTCTGAGCTCCAGTTCCGGGTGAGTCTCTAAGGACCCACACTCATACTGGAGAAGCGGGACTGTCTGGCATCGCTCAGAACCCTAGGGCAGCTTTCTCTCCGTGGGGCTTGCAGCGACTACTGGGACACTGAGAAGCAGAGCCTCTGAGGGCAACACTGAGAGCAGCCATAATTGCTAACCCCGCCCTGTGATCCCGTGGGACCCGCCCCGCCCAAGCCCTGCAGGGAGACTTTTGCTGGATAGCCTCAGGCAAAGGCTAGATTAGCACCTCCCTAGAGATCCAGGAGCCAGGAAGCCCAGAGGTCAGAGTGGGACCATCCAGTTTGCAGCTCCGTGGAACCATAAAAGACACACTCAAGGGGCAGACTCAGTGAGCACCAAAGCCCCATCGAAGCAAGTCTAGCCCCAGAGGGGTGTCTCCAGCACAGAAGTTCTCCCACCACAGACACAGCTGATTCTCACAGCCAATTGGCCTGGAGGTCAATTCCTCACAGTGATAACTACAACAATCAAGGCTTAACCACAACAAGACTGGGCACAAAGCCCACAAGGGGGTGCACCAAGAGTGTCTACCTCAGGTAATTGGGACACTTAGCACAGAAAGGCACTCTATCGACACAGCGAAGCATAAAAAAATGCCGAGAAAAAGAAACAGGACACAAACGACAGAATTGGAGGAAAGCAAACTGTTGGATATAGAGTTCAAAACCACACTTTTAAGGTCTTTAAAGAACTGTCTAGAAGCCGCCGATAAATTGAGTAAGGCCCTCAAAAAGACTGGTGAGACCGCCGATAAATGTCGTGAGATCCTCGAAAAGACTGGTAAGACCGCCAATAAATGTAGTGAGATCCTCAAGAAATCTAATGAGACCCTCGATGTTGTGATAAAGGACCAACTAGAAATTAAGCATACACTGACTGAAATAAAGAATATTATACAGACTCCCAACAGCAGACCAGAGGGTCGCAAGGATCAAGTCAAAGATTTGAAATATGAAGAAGCAAAAAACACCCAACCGGAAAAGCAAAATGAAAAAAGAATCCGAAAATATGAAGATAGTGTAAGGATCCTCTGGGACAGCTTCAAGCGTACAAACATCCGAATTATAGGGGTGCCAGAAGATGAGAGAGAGCAAGATATTGAAAACCTATTTGAAGAAATAATGACAGAAAACTTCCCCTACCTGGTGAAAGGAATAGACTTCCAAGTTCAGGAAGTGCAGAGAACCCCAAACAAAAGGAATCCAAAGAGGACCACACCAAGACACATCATAATTAAAATGCCAAGAGCAAAAGACAAAGAGAGAATCCTTAAAGCAGCAAGAGAAAGAAAATCAGTTACCTACAAGGGAGTACCCATACGACTGTCAGCTGATTTCTCAACAGAAACTTTGCAGGCCAGAAGGGAATGGCAAGAAATATTCAAAGTGATGAATACCAAGAACCTACAACCAAGACTACTTTATCCAGCAAAGCTATCATTCAGAAGTGAAGGCCAGATAAAGAGCTTCACAGACAAGAAAAAGCTAAAGGAGTTCATCACCACCAAACCAGTATTATATGAAATGCTGAAAGGTATCCTGTAAGAAGGGGAAGAAGAAGAAAAAGGTAAAGATACAAATTATGAACAACAAATACACATCTATCAACAAGTGAATCTAAAAATCAAGTGAATAAATAATCTGATGAACTGGTGATTGTAATAGAATCAGGGACATAGAAAGGGAATGGACTGACTATTCTTGGGCGGGGGGAGAAAGGTGTGTGGGGGTGAGTGAAGAGATTAGACAACAATCGTGCACCTATGGATGAGGACAGTGGGTGGGGAGTGAGGGCAGAGGGTGGGGTTGGAACTGGGTGGAGGGGAGTTATGGTGGGAAAAAAGAGTAAGTAATGTAATAATCTGAACAATAAAGATTTAATTAAAAATAAAAGAACATTGAGAGTGTAGCTACCTGGATCTCTCAGATAGAAAATCCCCTGAGAGCATATGTTCTTGTTTTGGTAGTGGGTGTGTGTGCATATGGTTGTTCTAAAGGTGTGTGAAGGTTGAGAGGGCAATACTATTGGGGCATAATAAAATTGAGAAGACTATACAAGTTTTTAAACAATTCCCTGGGATTAGAGATAATAGGCATTACTAAAAAACACTAAAATGTATCTTGCGATATATTAATAATAGTGCTCTGATTAAAACAGATATAAATTTATTAATGTTTTTATGCTCTTGAATAAAATCTATTTTTAACAACACATTAGGCTTGCCATTAAAATACAGACAGATTTATAAGTGCTAAAATGTTTCCTCAGTACTGTAAAGGAGATTTCAATGATGGATTCAATGAGTAATCAAAACAAGATATTCAAGGAATTAAAATTATTAATTTCTCTCAACACTAGACCTGTTTGTGAAACATCTTTGCTTTAACATTCAGGATCACTAGAAGTAGTCAGAAAATCCTTATTTCTATTTTACAAACAGCTTTTCCTGGGCTCAAAGAGGAAGAGCCTGGTAATAAACTTGACTAAAAATATATACTTTAAAAAATTCACTTTAGATAATAAAGCAACATAAATAATGATAATTTTATATTTTAGGTATAGATTACATAATTTCTCACAAGCTCAAGTAATCTATAATAAGTTATCAAGAACTGGCTTCATTGTGAATCATGCACGACACAAAGAAATCATCTTGTACCCTGTCATGTTTTCATTAAATTGTAGTGGCCTAAAAAATAAAAGTAATAAAAAAAGATGCTCTCATGTCAACATCGCTACCTGTCTCTTACATTAGATAGTGCTTGGCAAAGTAATGATCATTCAAGGAAAATGTTGAGCCATTGGCAAGTCTAATATTTTAGGTTGGTAACCAAACTCTTATTCTTTGATTTCAGTGAAGATTTTGATTTTTTCTTTTGAGATATTAATATATGTTTCATGTGAAATATATATATTCAGGCTCTTAAAGAGAGGAACAAAACAATGATATAAGAAATAATTTATTAAAATTAACATATTTTTGCCCAGTTCTAACCCCCATTCTGTTTTGCACCCTATAAAAATTCTCCTTTATGCTAACTATATATATTAAGCATGTTTTTATTTTTCTGTAGCAATACTAACTTGATGACATTGTCAGGATTATTTTAGTTTTAAGTTTTATAGAAAGACTTTGGATCATTGAAAATTAACATTTATTCTTACTTAAAATCAACCACATTAATAGAACTCTTTCTCTTATCTTGTTTTTTATCTTTTTAGTGAATATTTTTTGTATCTTATTTGCTATAGCTTGTCAATGAAGTTCAGGACAAATATAAATAGACTGAAATTCACTATAATGAGAAGATAGGAAAACTCCAAGTCTAATAAATAACATTCAAAATAATGACACAGGTCCTTAAAATCCGTGTGCATGAAATCAAATGAAATGAAATGTTCTTGAAGAGGCTTAATGTTATCCAACATACTGGCAGCAATAATATTGGAAGTAAACCACAGGTGTTACATAAACAGATAAAAAGAATTGTTGCAGTACTTTCTTATATCCTCTTCAGAATGTCAGCTTTGAATTGCAGCCTCCACAAATAACATTTCCAAAGAGCTAGAGGCCAATGCTGGTTGAATGTTTTGCTATTATTGATAATTAACAGTTACTGAGAGTTTAGGATGCAATTAGGTGCTGCAATAAACATTAGCTAATCTGATGGCTATTTAGTCTAAAGTGATTATATAAATAGATTACATTTAGATTGAAGTAAAAGAGCAGAACTTTGAAGGGCTGGAAGGTAACAAATTAAGGGTGAGGAATTCTGTAGGAGAAGAGTTCCTTTACTTATTTTTAAAACAGGTAAGCCTACACAGAAATGGAAATCATTTATTCATTCCATAAATATTTAACTGAATGCCTACCGTGTGCCAATCAATTACCTAAATACTAAAGACTAAACACCATGGAAACATTATTTCTTTTTGCCCATTGAGTTTACATTCTAGTGGAAGATAGTAAATAAATTACTTACTCCCACACGGATCATGGAGGCTGGGTACACACTTGGGATGACAAAACAAAAGACTAGAATGTGTGATGAGTTCTTAAGATTTAGTAGAATACAACCACTATTCCATTAATGGATTGTTTATGCCAAGAACTTTGAGGACGATGCTTTTTTCATTGTTTAAGTTACTATTATTTTCTTTTCTTATATCAACAAAGATTTCATAGAATCTGAAGGAATGCTGAAGAGCCAAGCTCAGAAAAATGTGAGGAGCCAGGAGAGGCTTGGGAGTGAGGATGGAGCCCCGTACACACAGGGCAGTTCCCTTAGGACATAGCCACCACCTTCGCTATCAATGGACTGTCAGACCACTGCTGTATTGAATAATTTCATAAGTTTTCTTGGTAATGCAGTCACTCAAGATCCAAAGTCCCAGGTTATAGCATCTGATTGAGAAAACCTAGTTTCCAGGTCCAAGTTCTAATTCTTAGCTGGGAGAATACAAATTTCTGGTGCTGTTCTACTTCCACATTGCATTTCTGCATTATGTGATAATGAAATCCATTCAGATTTACACAATGGAGTTCTACATAAATAAATCAAAGGCTTTCTGACAGCTCAGATGCAAAACAACTAATAAATAATCAAATTGACATACCTACTGTTCTAATATAAAGCATCTAAAGTTATTGTATGCCCATATTATTTCTTTAGACTGATGAGACATTCGAAAAATTTAATCTTTTTGATTCAACTAACAAATAATTGAATTAATGATTGTAAATAATTCCCAGCTATATGCAAATTCTCCATTTTTAATGCACTTGTTTTTTGTTTTAATATGATTTTCACTTTTCTTGTATTAAGAAGTATCTAGTATTCCATACTAATTTAGTGGTAAAGATATTTTTAGAATAACTGAACAGTGAAATTTTAAGATGTTATTGGAAAATGTCATAAAAAATGAATGGAAAAAATACACATTTCATCATTCAGGAGATCTTGCTTTTTAGATTTAGAATATATCTTGCTAAAAATTTAATTACCATTACTAGTTATTAGTTAAATCATATGTCACATGGATTACAAAGAGATCATCATTTTGCCTATTAGTTTTATTTTTGAAAAGGCTATAGTCCCCCAGGAACTAAAAGATACCTCAGAATTACAATTAGACTTGGAAATTAGATGACATAGGATGATTAAGTGGGCAGAGATAGTAGCTACAAATATTTTTAAAAACTGAGATCTGCAAGGATTAATCATGTTTACAATAACTTAGTGCTACTGATAGATCCTCATTATTTGAAATGCGACAGAGAAATGAAATGTAATGTTCCATAGCTGCAGAACTAAAGAGTGAAGCATAGACTAATAACTAAAAGATCCTTAATGGCAGTGTGGAAAGAATAGTAGAAAAGAGCAACATGAATTTAAATACTTATTAATGCCATTAAATAAATATTAATTACATTTTTAAAATTCTGATAGTACTGTGCCTAAATCTCGGATCTTTGACACAGAATCAAATGACTAGCAGTCATTAATGCCAACAAGTTATGTTAACGCTGAAGATCATGCATATTCCCAAAATATTTTCACTAGTGGGAAAGGAAATTTCATTACAGAATTGCAAGAGCAGTCACAAGTTTCTACTTTTTAAATTGGAATATATTCTGTAAATTTACTATTAAAAACATAAAATGTGCTCTGGAATCCAGAAAAATAACATTCTATTTACAATTTATTTGAGTTCTTAAAGAAAAGTATTTTTCTAAAAAGTAAGGATTTAGTATACTAGTACCAGTAGATATCTGAAAAGACAGCAGTAACAGTATAGATATTAAACTTCAGTGTACATATAAAGGAATTAATATTTCAGTAATAGGTCACATGGATAGCAAAACACCAATAATTATTAAAGTAGCCTTTATAAAGATACCACTGTTATTGAGAAAATGAAATAAAGTCCAAAATATAGTGGTGTAATCTAAATTTAAAAAAAAATAGTTGACTTGAAAACACACTTTTCCACTTTGGATATTATATACAATAAGGGATAATTTGGGGTCCTACATATTAATGCCCCCAAATACTTTGGAATAGCACTACTTAAATTATAGTCCACAGACTCATTTCACTGCATAAGCTGTTTATGACTGTCCCCAAGTTAGCATAGAAATTGACACCAAACATTGAGACAATTTTGTAAGTAATTTGCCAGAGTAACTGTTGAATCTAATGATAAAAATATTGAGTTTGCATTTTGTATGTGTTTTAATTTGAGTTTTCCAAATAATTAATTCATATTGTATTTTTTAAAAGTATCAACTCCCGGACTGGAAATTATAAACAAAACTAAAGAATGAGCGGCACTATTTTCTGATTATTGACATTACATATTGGATTGATTCAATAATGAGAG
>NW_005875609.1:0-11723 GCF_000147115.1 Myotis lucifugus | reverse complement strand
CTGACTGGGAATTGAACTGTGACCTCCTGGTTCTTGGGTTGATGCTCAACCACTGAGCCACTCCAGCTGGGAGGCAAGAAGCTTTTAAGGAGACTTAGGTATATTTCAAAAGGACAGAGAAAGAATCTGCAATTACAAATTACAGTAACATTTATTTCTAAAGGAAATACTCTAAAAAATTAGAGATAAGAATCCTAGTCAGGAAGAAAAATTAAAGATTCTGAGGTAATAATGAGGCCTCTTGTTCATAACACAGCTACTTTCTGCACAGTGTAGGCAAACACAACTAAATACTTTCAGCCAAGTCCCAGTTTGCATTGCCATCAATTCCTGCAATAAATAAAGAAGTGCAAGTTCCTAGCCATTTATAAATAGATGCCAAATAGTTGAGAGACTGAACAGAGATGGCATCTGATCTCCAAGAAGGCTGTGCTTCTGGAGTTTTACATGTAGACACTACATTTCTCTCTATAGTCACCTTCCCTTTGATCAAACTTCATCTCCAAGGAAGAAGAGTATTCTACATCCTACAACATGGCTGGTTTCTGATTAGTGACCTAAGTGCAGAGGAGTGAGAATCACGTTCTACTTTGCTCTGATGCAGGTTTTTCTATGAAACCTGAAATGGGAGATTTAACAGACTCTTGAGATTAGGAAGCCTCACCCTCAAACTTCACCTGCAGTCTCTCTAGCTTTGGGTGATGCCCTCCTCTCAAACAGATTATGAGTCTTCAACAGGTCAAAAATAGCTCCATAAAAGGTGAGGTTGTTTATAATTCTGTGGGCATCAGTTTGAACTAGGACATTTGCTAAGCATCTCTTAAATTACCAACGTTTCCAATTCTATTCTATCAACAAAGACGACAGGGTGCTACTGAATTTATGCAAATAAGTCTCTTGCCATAAACTTAAGAATACTCCAGAGGGCATTAGTAGCTTTGGGGAAGACAAAGTTCACCGTTGCATCTCACATAGGTGTTCTTTTGTCTATTCCCATCATCACCAGTGTCCAGGCACCCTCCACAGGTCTCCCTGGAAATGTGAGAGAGCTCATGTTCCTGTCAGCTTATGTATTACTCCTGTGGGTCATTACACAATAACTGCCCCATCCTGTGAAGCACATGGTGTCCCCTCCATTGTGGAGATGGTGCAAATGGAATCAACCAGAGATGGGATCCAATGTGGAATGTTACATTATGTCAACAAAAATGACAATGCCAGCTCACATTTTTTAGTATTTATTGATTCAAAGCAAGTCTTCTAAGCAATTTCCACCACCACAAGAAATCTAATAGGTGCATTGTCATTTTTATATTTTTTAGTTTAAGAACATAGCGGAGAGGAGGAGGATCACTAGTACTTGACATCTAACCCTACAGGCGCACTTTTAAAGGAGCTGAAAGGGTTGGAGACTTTACACTGGTAGTTCCCAGCATCCTCTCTCCTGACAGGGTCTATGGTGAGGGTTCTGTGGTCCTGGGATAGCTTCATCCTCTCCCGGAGCGGCAGACTCATAGCATTGAATAACCACTTGATGGGGCTCTCATCTGTGTGGCAATTCATGACCACAGCATCCTCATTCTCTGTGACTACGGTGTTGCTGGCTAGGAGTGTGGGCACACTCAGTGGCCCTGTGAAGAAATAGAGGGTGAGAATGATTGAGTGTGAGCTTGAGACCCGGGGCTATGCTCCTTCCTCAAAGATATCAGCCCTGACTCTGATTACTCTGAGGGTAATTTTTTCCACAGTAAAAATTAATTTATTCTAAATTTGCCATCACTCCCTAGATCAAATCTACCTCTCTGAGCTGAAGACCCCTATGTAGGAAGGATATGAAACAATGATTGTTCTAGGGATCCAAAGACATCTAATTAGGCCACTGGGATTGGAGAAAAAGATGGGGCTATGGCTGCAGATAGACCTCAAGTGACTCAGTTCAATTTCTCATGGTCTTTGGGATTCTGCTTAGGAACTGTATCTCCCTATGCCTCACTTTCCCCTCAGTGAAGAAAAATGAATATTTGACTGATAGGTGGACCATGTACTAATCATAAAATATTCACAGTATCTGACATAAATATTTGGAAGAAAAGCTGCTCAAATAAGAGGCATTTGTTATTGATGGACTTCATTAGAGAATCCCCTGGGCTGATCTCTTGTGGATGAGCTACTGGCAGGAGCATGTTTTCTCATGCTCCTCTCTTGGGACACTGATCTTTCCCTGGACTCTCCTAAGTCCCGTAGAACAATGAGATAATAATCTGGGGAGCTAGTCCAGTGGTGCTCTCCACATACAGTGTCAGGTGAAGGAGGGTTTAGCCCCAACTGGTGACTAGCTCAAGAGCCTTGTGACTCTGGCACACGGGAAACTGTTGTTCTCACTCAGGCCTTCACCGGAGGCAAAACCCAACCTGACACAGGCTCCCCAGGACATTTGCAGTTAGTACATTGTGACAGGGGCCTGAGAGGGGCTGCCCAAGCTAAGCTTCTCTGTGAGGAACTCAGGAAGCCCCTCAGGCCAGGACTTTACAGAGTCCTGCAGGTTCTTTTTCAGGGACATGATCAGGGAAAGTGGCCCAGGGACCTGGACCGAGACTGGTCTCCCTCTTCTCACTCACTCCCATCAAATTGCTCTTTCTCTATGTGGTGAATGTCTGTGGGGCTGGAATATGGGAAGGGAACTCTGACCTTAGGGTGTTTGTCTCCACTGAGTGTGTCCTGCACTAAATTCCCAAACCCAGCTTAGGACATGATGCAGAGGGGATAGAGGAGAGTCCAGGGCTGGCAGTCCTGTGTGTGAAGTAGAATTCACCCCACCCAACACCTAGAGGTCAGAGAGCAATCTCTCACTGTATACACTGAGCCATCCAAATCCTGTTGCACCTCGTGACATTGGAAGGACGGCTACTACGCCATAAATATCTTGGTCCCTCACAGTGACGTTTCTTATGATCAGGGATCCTTCACGGTTTATTTCCTCTCGACCACAGTATTTGGGACCTGTTAGATATTTCCTGGGATACAATGCAAGAGACCCAATGAAATTATGGTATGTCATCTCCATTCCCCTGTACCAAATAAACCGTGTAACATCGGGAGGCGTATAGCGGAGACGTAGAATCACATCCTGCCCTTCAAGAGCAAATTTCTAGACAATACCAAATTCTGCAGTGGTGGGCGGGATCCACAAGGTTAAGAGGAAGACTAGAAGGGAAGAGAGAAATTGATCAGTATTTTGATCTATGTATGGGGATGTAGCGATGAGGCATTTCTCTTCATCTCTCAGCCTTAGTCTTCATGTGAGTTCATGTGTTCATCTCCTTGGTCAAGGTCAGCAACATGGCCACCATGGCTTCAGCACCTCAGAACCTATGCTTCTTGTTTTCAATTCTATTTCCCAACTGTCTCTGTGGCTGTCCTACTTACTTCCCTCAGATCTCTGTTGACATTTGGTGGCCTTCTTGGAGGACCTTCCCTGACCACGTCCTCTAAAGACCCTCTATCTTCACTCTCTGACCTGTCCCCGCTCTGTACCCTTCAAGGCACTAGTGGGTACCTGATGTCACAAGTACATCTCTTCTTGTTTTTTTTCTCCCCATATAATGTGAGCTGCATGTGGGCAGGGAATTTTGTGATCTTGTGCCCCCAGTGCCTGCAAAAGGCTGCAAAACCTGTGGGTGAATGAATGAGTGTCCCCAGGCTTGTCCACGGCCCATGTTGTATTTTCCCATATTTGTAGTTGGTGCTGGGGAAAATGTTTAGCACCCCTGGTTAAAATGATTCTGGTATCATCTGAAATAAATTGTCATGACTGTGGTCAGTTGTCAAAATTTAATACTCAGTGATCAATAACTTAGCAAATGAACCGCAATTGAGGTTTTCCTAGCTCTCACCCCTTCCACATGATCAGATATTACTGTTGCTGAGCTCCCTCTCTCATCCTACTCTGCACACCTCTCTTTTCACTCAGGTCCAAAGGGAAGCCCTTCCTTCCCTCACAGAGTGCTGTCCTCCCCAGGAGATCTTGGCCAGTCCCTGACTCCCAACCTCCCTTCCATTCCCTGGGATTGTCCCTTCCTTACTGGCCAGCAGGAGCCCCAGCCAGGGGACACGTCCTCTGAGGGCAGAAGCTGCAGGGAACTCCATGGGGACTGTTGCCTGCTCCGTCCCTTTCTCTGAGAGAAGAGCGCTAGGTCCAGTAAGGCTCCCAGACACCTCTGTCCAGACTGGTGAGATGTGCGCTCCCTCCTCCCTGTGTGCTGAGCCTCCTGCTGGGACAAGATAATCTCCCTGGTCATGTGGGCCAGGGCAGGTTCAGGGCCCAGGACATTCTCCTCATTTTTTCCAACCTTGTTGCCCTTTTCAGTTTACCTTTACTCTGTATTTTTTCCTTGGAAATTCCTGAAGCTTCTGACAACACACTCACATACAAACACAAACTTTCACATGCACAGACGCGTGCCCAGTAAAGCAATGGTCTGGGGCGTCCAGTTCCTGGTCATTTTCCACAGCTCCCTGTCAGTACACATTTGACTTTTCCCTTCAGAGCAAGAGGTCTGGGGCTGTTATGGGTTTACTCAGCGAGATAGACCACCGACTCAGAATTTAAATTTAAGAGCCTTTATTAAGCTGGCCAGCTGACTACAGCTACAGCACCCTGCGAAGCAAAGACTGAACTGCAGTGCCAACTTCCATGGCCAGCGACTACAGTTACAGCACCCTGCCGGAGCAGAGGCCGAACTGCTACACTGACTGCAAGAGTTACATTTTATTATTAAATTCTGTGGAGGCCCAGAGAATAATGTGTCTTTCAAATTCTGGGCCCCCCAATATGGAGGAAACTCTCTTTATACTTTTTCTAGTCCTTTGTCTCCCAAATTTGGAATGAGACTTCCGGGCCTTCTGAGAAAGAAGGCCTGTGTGCTGGGAAGGGGCCATGAGACCATATCTCAAGGCCTGGCTTGATGTCAGTAGCTTCCTATCTATGTGTTTTAGGAACAGAAAGCACAGCCTGACCCCTCTGGACAAAGCCCCAGATATGAAGCCCAGCACAGAGCCACTTAGGGAAAATTGTCACAGGGATGCCCCGGCTCTGCATTAGATCTCCTGTGAAACTTGGTAAGGATTGGGATGCATAGTTTATATTTTTGAAAGGCTGCTTCAGCAGCTGCCTAGCTACATGGATGCCAGGATGAGACACTATGATGGGAGGGTCTCCACATCTTGTTAAAATGCAGATTCTGACTCGGCAGGTGTGCAGTAGACCAGAGACTCTGCATCTCACAAGCTCTCAGGGGAGGTGGATTATACTGGCCAGTGGAGCCCGCTTGCAACAGCAAGGCTGTTGGAGGCACATGGCCTCCGGAGTGGATGACCCTCTCACTCCAGCATTTGCCCTTGCTACATCTTGGTCTTTGGTCCATCAACACCACACAGAGAGCCCCACAGGCCCCAAACTGGGGATTATTTCTGGTGGTGACACAGAAACACAGATGGGCACTGGGTCTTTTCTGTGTTTTCAAATCCCCTAGGAAGTTGGAATTTCCTCCAAGCAGGAAGGTCACAGAGGTAACTTGCAGAGAGCAGGCATCAAGCTGGGTGATGACAGCAGAGGAGACCTTCCCTCTATCTCAGGTTGTCACCAGCCTGGCCGTTGTTTCCAGAGACAAAGACCCCATCACCACGGGGAGCAGAAGGACCTGCAGTTGCTAGGTGTGAAGGGTAAGGTGTGAAGAAAGGACTGTGGTGGGAGCTCAGGTGGCTGTGGGCTCCCTGGTTCTTGGGGAATGATTTCAAGGAGACCCTCCCTCTCTTTGTTGGTTGACCCTCTCCATGTCCTCCCTGACTGTTCTGGCAGCCTCTGTCCTCTGCCTGGGTAACTTTTTTGAGGTCACCTTGCCTTACCCATGTGTGGTTCCAGTTATGAGTAGGGAAGCACCATAGAGACCCCTGAAAAAGCAGCTGCCCCTTGTCTCTGTCAAGGTCAGAAATGTCCAAACCTGTGGAGGATTGTTATGAGTATTTCAGCTGAATTGATGTCATATGACTGCAAGCAAGATCTCAAATCCTGAGAAGAACAGCAGTTTTGTAGCTTATTTTATACATTATAATCAAAGGAGAAGATGAAAAAAAGTTGAATGAAATCAATTGGAAAGTGAAGGAAAGCATAGCAGGGAGATCTCTAGAAATAAATAAAAAGCAAAATGGAGAAACATATTATTTTTACTTTGGAGGGTCAGGACAGTTAACATTTCCAGCAGGTACAGAGGCTGTGCAGGGAACCAGGCAACATGAGCGCTCTATGGTCTTGTATTCTGGTGCCACAGGCTCTGCCTTCAATGGGTCTAGCAAAGAAAATTTGTTGGAGGTATGTGATATCAAAGGTATGTTATCCATGATGCATAAGAACAGGGAAAGGGCTCACTTGAGGTAAAGTTTGACATTTACTAAGGAAGCTGTGGGCCTGGTACATGACTACATGCCATCACCTGCCCAGTTAGGCATTTGTGATCAGACCACACTGTGTCACTCATCTTGTCAGGCCTGTCATGTGGCCCCCTGGCTTATCAGGTTTCTTGCACAGCCCCTTTTTCATTCACAGTTTCTGGAAAGAGCAGGTGGGACAGTGCAGGCATGACTGAGGGGCCCCAAAAAATCTCTTAGTAAGGGAATGGAAATAGGTCTCCTTCTGCACCTCCTTAGCCAAAGCCCAGTTCAAGTGTGGATTTCCTGTTTTTGTAGGTGCCTCTCAATATCGCCCCCTTGAAGGCATAAGGAGACCTGCAGGCAATGTCAGGTACTGCACTAGGAATGCTGACCAGGCTCCAGAAGGTGGGAGCTCACTGTGAGCCCTGGACAGAGGTGAGCTCTGACCTCTAGACTAAGAGCCAGCCACCCGGGCTTGGTCCTTGTGTGTCTCATGCCTCCTGACTGCATCCCAGTGAGAGGACTGGCTTTTTCCAGGGTATTATGAGTCCAGTGTCCAGAGAACTGTCCCCTCTTGTTGATGTGCTGTTTCAGGAGGATGTGCTATTCCTGGTTTTCAAAGCCAGGTCCTGGTGAGGGCTCTTTTGGTAGAGGCTGCTTGCCTGGATGGTTGATCCCCAAAATGCCCTGTGTCCCTATCTGTTATCTGCTCTAGGCCTCCCCACAGAGCCCAGCTTCTGGAGCAGCTCCTCATGGAGTGTCACCCTGGGGACTCTGTGGGTTCCTCTGTTAGGAAAAGGGAGGCCCCTGTATGACCCTCAGCACCTCTGAGATGGAAGCTACCCCAGATCATGGGTTTTCTTTTCCCATCCTGCTGAGGACGTTCCTCTTGCTCCCAAGCACACCTTGGGCTGGTGTGATGTCTTTAGGAGCCACAGGCAGCTGTATTCAGACCAGGGACCTTGGGGATGGGGAGTCATTTCCTAAATCCCTTGAAGGGATTCTACCTTGGATGGAGAATCCAGAATGTCGGCTAGGTCAGGGATCTGTGATAAGAGAAAGAGCACAGGCTGCTTTCCAGACCCTGAAGAAAGAAGGGGTGGGGAGGGCTGTTATTTCGTGGCAATGAAATCAGAGTCATCTGACCCCTCACTGTTAGGAGTTTCCTGTCCCCCTTTCCTGACTGTAAGTGGGGTAAAGACCTGACCCTGGGACATCCCCGTGCCCAAAGGGGCTGCGGCCTCCTCTCAGGCTGACAGCAAGGCCTTCGTGTGGATCAGAAACATGATCTGACTGCAAGTGTCACACACGGTGACAGGCTTCCATTGTGTGGTTTCCCTCATCCATTTACTCTAAGTGTTTACTGAGCATCTGTGAACTCCACAGAAAACAGAACCTACATGGCCCCTGCACTCATGGAGTTTACCTTGTAAGGAGAGACAGGCTCTCAGATAAATCATAGCACTTAGAATACAATTATAATCTAGGGAAGGGACATGAGTCGAAAGTTCTGGTTCATCCAGAGCAAGTACTTGAGTCTCAGCTGGTCTAGGGATCCCAGAGAGAACTGATTAAGTGATCTTCTGGTTGAGATGTGAAGCGTGAGTAGCCCTGTGTGCCTTCAAGGACAGGGGGTGTCGGGGAAGAGCTGCCTCCAGAGCACTGGCCTATTGTGATCAGATGCCTGGCTGGATGTAGGAGCTGAGGGAGTACAGTGTGGGCAGTGGAGAGCGAGAAGGACTGAGTGATGCTATTGAGGTTGGACCCTGCTGGGCTGTGGGTGCTGCTCAGGTCAGGTCACCAGCCACCTGGGGAGGCTCCCAGCTTTGGACTAGCTCTGCCGCCCTCTGGTGGACTAGCAGCTAAATGTGCAAGAAAAGGTCATGTTACAGTTGGGTATTTTTTGAGTTTTGTATTTTTCATTCAACTTACACTTTGAAAAATCTTTCATATGTGTATATATAAATTTAACATATTTATTGAATTTTAGTTGGCATATAATAAAATTAACATATTGAAAACATGCAATTAAATAAGTTTTGCTAGTGTATGCACCAGAGAATTTCTTACAATGAAAAAATTGACATGTCCATCACTCTTTTTTTTAATTCTTTATTCTTGAAAGTATTACATATGTCACCTTTTTCCCCCATTGACCTCTCCCAGCCAGCCCCCACCCCCAGCACAGGCCCTCATGCCCATATTGTCTGTGTTCATTGGTTATGCTTATATGCATGCATACAAGTCCTTTGGTTGATCTCCTACCACCCGCTTCCACCCTCCCGACCTTCCCTCTGAAGTTTGATGGTCTGTTTGATGCTTCTCTGTCTCTGGATCTATTTTTATTCATCAATTTATGTTTTTCATTATATTCCACAAATGAATGAGATCATGTGATACTTATCCTTCTCCAACTGGCTCATTTCGCTTAGCATAGTCTTTCCATGCTGTTGCAAATGGTAAGAGTTCTTTCTTTCTTATAGCATCATAGTATTCCATTGTGTACATGTACCACAATTTTTCATCCACTCAACAGCTGATGGAAATTTAGGCTGTTTCGAAATATTACTATTGTAAATTGTGCTGCTATGAATATAGGGGTGCATATATCCTTTCTGATTACTGTTTCTGATTCCTTGGGATATATTCTGAGAAGTCGAATTGCTGGGTCAAATGGGAGTTCCATTTTTAATTTTTTGAGGAAACTCCATACCGTTTTCTACAGTGGTTGCACCAGTCTGCATTCCCACCATCTGTGTACAAGGGTTCCCTTTCTTGCCAGCACTTGTAGTTTGTTGATTTTCTTATGACAGCCATTCTGACACGTGTAAGAAGGGACCTCATTGTCGCTTTTATTTGCATCATTCGGATGATTAGTGACTTTGAGCATGTTTTCATATGTCTCTTTGCCTTCTGTATGTCCACTTTCGAAAGTGTCTCTTTAGTTGCTTTGACCATTCTTTAATTGGATGGGTTATCTTCCTTTTGTTAAGTTGAGTGAGTTCCCTATAAATTTTGGAGATTAAACTCTTATTGGATGTAACATTGGCAAATATGTTCTCCCATGCAGTGGGCTCTTTTTGGTTTTATTTATGGTTTCTTTTGCTGTACATAATCTTTTTATTTTGATGTAGTCTTATTTGTTTATGTTCTCCTAAGTTTCTTTTGCCTAGGAGATGTATCCATAAACATATTGCTACGAGACATGTCTGATATTTTGCTACATATAGCTTTTTCTAGGATTTTTATTGCTTTGTGACTTACATTTAAGTGTTTTATACATTTTGAGTTTATTTTTGTGTATGGTGTAAGTTGGTGGTCTAGTTTCATTTTTTTTTCATATATATGCCCAATTCTCTCCCATTTATTGAAGAGACTGTCTGGAATTCATTGTATGCTCTTACCTCCTTAGTCAAATATTAATTGAGCATAATGGCTTGGGTCAATTTCTGGGTTCTCTGTTTTGTTCCATTGGTCTATATGTCTGTTCTTGTGACAGTACCAGGCAGTTTGAGAAGAGTGGCTTTGTAATACAGTTTGATATCTGGTATTGTGATCCCTCCAACTTTGGTCTTCTTTCTCAGGATTGTTGCAGCTATTTGGGGTATTTATTATTTCATATGAATTTTTGGAGAGTTTGTTCTAGGTCTGTGAAATGTGCCTTTGGTATTTTAATGGGGATTGCATTGAACCTCTAGATTGCTTTGGGTAATATGGGCATTTTAATGATGTTGATTCTATGGATCCATGAACATGGTACATTCTCCCACTTGTTTGTATCTTTCTCTATCTCTTTTTTCAACATCCTGTAGTTTGCCAAATACAGGTTTTTACCTCCTTAGTTAAGTTTATTCCTAGGTATCTTAATTTTTTTGTTGCAATGGTAAATGAGATTGTTTATTAGTTACTCTTTCTCTGAGTTCACTATTGGTGTATAAAAATGCCACAGATTTCTGGGTGTTAATTTTGTATCCTGCTACATTGCCAAAATCATTTATTAAATCTGGTAATTTTTTATGGAGTCTTTAGGATTGTCTATGTACAATATCATGTTATCTGCAAATAATGATAGTTTTACTTCTTCTTTTCCAATTTGAATACCTTTTAGTTCTTCTTCTTGCCTGATTGCTATGGCTATCACTTCCAATACTATGTAGAACAGGAGTGGTGAATGTAGGCATCCCTGTCTTGTTCCTGGGAAATGTTTTTCGTATTTGTCAATTCAGTGTGATATTGGTTATAGGTTTGTCATATAAGGTTTTTATTATGTTGAGGTATGATCTCTCTATTCCCACTTTTCTGAGAGTTTTTATCAAAAAAAGGTGTTGGATTTTGTCAAGTGCTTTTTATGCATCAATTGATATGATCATGTTGTTTTTGTCTTTCAATTTTTTTATGTGATGTATCACGTTTATTGATTTGCGGATGTTGTACCAGCCTTGCATCCCCGGAATAAATTCCACTTGGTCATGAAGTATGATCTTTTTAATGTATTGCTGGATGTAATTTGCTAATATTTTGTTGAGGATTTTAGCATCTATGTTCATCAGGGATATTGGCCCGTAATTCTTTTTCTTTGTAGTGTCTTTATCTGGTTTTTGGATAAGGGTAATGCTGGCTTCATAGAAAGAGCTTGGAATTTTTCCTTCCTCTTGAATTTTTTGGAATATTCTGAGGAGGATATGTTTTAGTTCTTCTTTGAATATTTGGTAAACTCCCCTGTGAAGCTGTCTGGACCCGGCCTTTTGTTTGCTGAAAGTTTTTTTTTTTTCTTTTATTACTGCTTCAATGTCATTGGTAGTTATCGGCCTATTCGGGTTTTCTGATTCTCCTGATTGAGTTGTGGAAGATTGTATTTTTCTAGGAATAAGTTCATTTCATCTAGTCCATTTCTCTACTTTCCCTATTTTGTTGGAATAAAGTGGTTAATAGTATTTTGTCATAATCCATTGTATTTCTGTGGGGTTGGTTGTTACTTCATCTCTTTCATTTCTGATTGTTTATTTAAGTCCTCTCTCTCTGCTTCTTGGTGAGTCTGGCTAGAGGTTCATCAATCTTGTTTATCTTTTCAAAGAACCAGCTCTTGGTCTGATAAATCTTTTGTACTAGAGGCCCAAGTGCACAAAATTTGTGCACAAGAGGGAGGAGGTTCCCTCAGCCCAGCCTGGGCCCTCTCACATTCCAGGACCCTCGGGGGATGTCAGGCCTAAACTGGGAGTCAGACATCCCTTTTACAATCTGGGATGCTATATGCACCAGTGACCATACTTTTCATACAGCTGAAAACATCATGCTGT
>NW_005875608.1:0-11725 GCF_000147115.1 Myotis lucifugus | reverse complement strand
TCAATGATGAGAGAGAATGATTGATAGGCTGCCTCCAGCACACCCTCCCCCCCCCCACTGTGGATTGAGCCCAAAACCCTGGCATGTTCCCTGACCTGGAATCAAATTGTGACCCCATGGTTCATAGGTCGATGCTCAACCTCTGAGCCACGCTGGCCGTCCACATCATCTCGTTTAAAGACTCTGAGCCTGGGGAAGTCCTCTGGTTTCTCAGAGCTGAGGCCTTTCTATCTTTACACAATTGAGGTATCTTATTGCTGAATATTATAGCACATACCCCAGACTGGCTGGATGAAGGGAACCATTAGTGTTGGATAAAATAGCCATGGAAGGCTACATGGAAGAGATAAATGTGAATTATCAAAAATTTCATAAATGTTTGCTATTAAACACAGGAGAAATTAATGAAACATGGATATGAGAAGAGTTGCTTACAGAGAGTTGTTTCTGCATATGTAAATCAAACTCCTGAGAACATGGGACATTTTAAAAAGCAGTAGAAGCCACAGTAAGACTATATGACAATACACTAAACAAAGAAAAACCTGCAGTGTTTCTTCAAAGAATATGGTCACATGAAACCGCTTGATCCAATAACAAAGCAGAATTCAATGACGGTGATAACACCAGACCGAAACACACATATAAAAATATGTGGGACAGGGATATATAGGGTATATAACCAGAAATACATGAAGAAAGTAATGAGGTCGTCCATCATAGAATGAGTGTGATCATAGAAGACATTAGAAAGAAGATGCTTTTGAGCAGCATTTTAAGCAGAGATGAAAAAAATTGCTAAGTGATGAACATGTGGTGGGCAGAGGCAGGCGTTTTGCCTAATGTATTTGGTCCACATCACCAGTCATCATCGTGGAAATTAAGAAAGGAATACATTTAGTCCATTTGGTGGGCCCCACCAATGTTCATGAAAATGGTATCTAAAGGAAATACTGGTGACCAGTGATTTTTACATTCACTTAAAAAACAATTACAGCCTGGCCAGCATGGCTCAGTGGTTGAGCGTCGACCTATGAACCAGGAGGTTCAATTCCCAGTTGGGGTACATGCCCCAGTGTGGGGTTGTGCAGGAAGCAGCTGATCAGTGATTCTCTCTCATCATTGATGTTTCTCTTTCTCCCTCTCCCTTCCTCTCTGTAATCAATAAAAATATATTTAAAAAAAACATTTTATAGATGTTCATTAAAAAATTTTAAAAAGAATAAAAAGAATATTCTAAATTTGAATTACATTTTCTTTGGACATATCTGTGTTTGGTTTAAGTTATATCTGGAGTGTTGTTGTTTTTTTTATTTTACCGTGCTGTGCCATTTTATTGACCAGTTTCAGAAGTCCACAGTCATCCTGACTTTTGCCTTCCAGACACACACCCTTTCATGTTCTAGTCCTCGATCTGGTGCTTTTCTTGTCCTTCCTGGAGCACTCTTGCTTCCTGTTTCATAAGACAGCAGCTGTTCTTCGCTGGTGGTCTCCCCGCTGCTCCTGATCCCTTGCATTTTCTCAGAGCCAAGAGAAAAAAATGGCAACAATGTTTTTTCACTTTTATTTGATTTTGAATTATTTGGTGGACTCTGGGTATCTTTTAATTATAATTTTAAAACAAATCTGATGCAAAACCCTAAAAAAAAAAAAAGACCCACTAAGAACTTAAAATATATTTCTTCTGTAAAAAGGGCATGTTTGAGGAAGCCCACAGCTGATCCAGATTATATTTCTTATTTGGTGAAGCTGTGGATCTATTCACAACTAATTATAACCACATAATAGTATAATTGTGTTCAATGATTTTTTCAACCAGGTATGGATTTCAGTTTAACTAAGTATGTTGGTAAAATATGTCAAAATATTATGAAATTTCATTATTATCATTAGTATTCTTATTATCATTGTTATTATTGATACTCAGGGTTCAGAATACTTTTGATGCATTTGCTTATGTAACTTATCCTTAAAAATTTTTTAAGAATATTTATTTTCCACTACTTAGGGATGAATAGACCCAAGAAGAGACCATACAACTCCCTTTACTCTTGTCATAGCCCAGATAGGAACCTATGCACTCCAAACAGGATAAGAATTAAACTGCTCTTTAAAGTTCAAGTGTATTTTTCTTTTTCTTTTGGAAGTCAGAAATTTCTACCTGCTCCTTTCTCATAACTAGTAAATAACAAGTATGATTTAGCCACATATATAAAGGTAACATGAGTAAAAATCTGACTTTTATGACAGTAGATAAAAAAATAAGATTATTCATTAACAGCTTTGAAACTGTCTCTGCTAACTTGGTATAAAATAAACATAAGACAAAAATTTTTTTAGGTTAAAAAATAAGAAGAGTTTTTCACTGTGAAAATTTATTAAATATAAAGGGGGGGAAAGGAAAGACATGAAGTAGGATACTGAAAGCAAAGGGGAGGACAAGGTAGAAGCAAAAGAATTGAAAGTAATTCCCTGAAACTTGATCTTGATGTAGAGATGTATCATCTCACAAATTACATGAATTAAGTAAGTAGTCATTCTTTTTTTTTTTAAATATATTTTATTGATTTTTTACAGAGAGGAAGGGAGAGAGATAGAGAGTTAGAAACATCGATGAGAGAGAAACATCGATCAGCCGCCTCCTGCACATCTCCTACTGGGGATGTGCCCGCAACCCAGGTACATGCCCTTGACCGGAATCGAACCTGGGACCTTTCAGTCCGCAGGCCGACGCTCTATCCACTGAGCCAAACCGGTCTCGGCAAGTAGTCATTCTTAACATGCTCATTTATTCAACATCCAATGGATATTTATCAAAGGTATTCAGTCCCTGGCACTATGCGAAATGTAATGCATCGCAAAAATAACCACACAAGTAAACTCTTGGATTCCGTTTCAATTATTCTTAAGCCTGAGTTCTAACTGAATTAGTATATTAAATTAATGGTTCCCAGCAGAGAGTTCCAGAACCTGCGCTAGTCCCAGGCAAGGTTTTCACATGTCCACATTAAACAAAATAAACAAAAAACTAAAATATCAAAGATCTTTGGTCAAATTTACATACGTTTTCACTTAATTTTTTAAGCAGGTGAGACAATTTTATTTCACAGTTATCTTTAAAACCACAAAGACACTGTACTTCATATAAAAACACTAGAGTCCTGGTGCAAAAAATTCATTTACAGGTAGGGTCCCTAGGCCTGGCCAGTGATCAGGGCCGATCAGGTTCCTGGCCTCCCCGCCTCCCTGCCTCCTCCTTCTCTCACTCCCTCAGTGCCCCACTGTGCAGCCACTGGTCACCACCATGTTACGCACTGCCCCTGGTGGTCAGCACACGTAATAGCGAGCAATCGAACTCGTGGTCGAATTCCCGACACTTTGCATATTAGCCTTACATATATATATATATATATATATATATATATATATATATATACACAAATAACTATACTTTCTAGACCAGCCATGGGCAAACTACGGCCCGCGGGCTGGATCCGGCCCGTTTGAAATGAATAAAACTAAAAAAAAAAAAAGACCATACCTTTTTATGTAATGATGTTTACTTTGAATTTATATTAGTTCACACAAACACTCCATCCATGCTTTTGTTCCAGCCCTCCGGTCCAGTTTAAGAACCCATTGTGGCCCTCGAGTCAAAAAGTTTGCCCACCCCTGTTCTAGACAATTATTATATAGACCCTCTCAAAAAATGCATCTCATTACATAGTTTCAATAAAGTTGCTTTGGAAAATATCTGGACTGATTCCATATATTCTTCCAACTTTTGGTTAAAATAGCTTTTATTCTATAATGTGTGGTGATAATATATGGTAGAATTAAAAAAATTATTTCCAGAAAAAAATTAAAATGTTGTAAATTTAAAGACAAAATATACTAAAAATCAGACAAAAATCCTGCCTAATCCAGCTTCTAGTTCTATGTGAAAAATAAAAACAAGTTCAATAGAGAACAGTAAATCCTACAATAGAAGTGAGTATATGGCACTGTTGGAACAGAGAAAGAAGGAATCATTTGTTCTATGGTGTTAAGGGAGAACTTGAAAAGGAGACAGCACTAATTTGGTTCAGGAAAGATGAGTGGAATTTATTGTTAAAAGAAAAGAAGACTATTCCAAGCAGAGCGAACAAAGCAAAGGCATGAACTCACAAAGGTCATGGGCTCTTTCCAATAATGCCTAGCAGTTGATATGGCAGGAGTATATATAGGTGGAGGGGAGTGGGGAAGGGGACAAGAGGTAAAGCCAAGATGAGATCAACAAAACTCTTTACAATATGCTGAGGAACTTAAACTTCATTCTGTAGCCAAAGTGGAATGCTGATATATGGCAAGTTCGCATGTCAGAGAGGTCATAATGACAATGTGAAGGACAGATTTGAGAGAACAAAACCAAAGTGTGAGAGAACAAGTACAAAAGTGTCATAATAGTTCAGTCCAAAGGATGATGAGGGCCTTGAACAAAGGCATCAGGAAGGAAATAATAAAAAGTGTCCAAGAGGTATTTAGGGGTTAGAGGTAAATGTGAGGAATGAAATCCTGTCAGGTAAAAGATAATAGTCATTTTTGAAGATAATTTTTATTATTATAAAATCTAGCAATGCCATAGTAGACAAACTTTAAAGAGTAAAGTTTATAAGGGTGCTTTTGGACATACTGAGGTTAAGCTCTGTGGAATATTTATAGTATAATACTTAAATGCTATGTCTTATATAATATATGCTTAACATGAAGTGGAAGAAAATAACAGAATGTTTGCAGCGCTTACAAAAGCGCCATAAAAGAGGTAGAAATATTGATCATCACTCTATTGTGTACACTTGCATTTTTCTGATGTTATAAAAACACAAATACTTGCTACCTCTTGCTTTAATATATGGAGTAAATTAGTTAATTGGTATAATTTATCAAGCATTATGTTTACACTAGAGGCCTGGTGCATGAAATTTGTGCACTTGGGGGGTGTCCCTCAACCTGGATTGTGAGAGGGTGCTGGCCAGGCTGAGGGACCCCACTGGTGCACAATCTGGGCCAGGGAAGGACACGGGAGGTTAGCCAGCCACAGAGGGAACACAAAAGGGCTCCAGGGCATGTCTGGCCCATCTCACTCAGTCCCGATAGGCCTGACCCCAGCAGCAAGCTAACTTACCGGTTGGAGCGTCTGCCCCCTGGTGGTCAGTGCACGTCATAGCGACTGGTCGACTGGTCGACTGGTTGACTATCTGCACTCTGGTGGTCAGTGCACATCATAGTGAGCGGTTGAGCAGCCTTAGCACATCATTAGCATATTACGCATTGATTGGTTTAGTGGCCGACCGATGACCAGACACTTAGCATATTAGGCTCTTATTATATAAGATTTTGCCTTTGACAAATCTATTCAAATTCAAAATCATGAAAACATATTTTTTCTCATACAGACATTTTCATGTCAACTAAACGCTGTTATGCATTTTTTTCTATAATTATATATTTCAGAGACAATGATTTATTAGTCAAGTATGGTAATCTGATTGTCAGTTTTAACCTCTATACCCCTGAAAATACCATATTGCACAGTCTAATTAGCATTGAAACCCAGACAGATCCAACAAATGAGTTTGGCTTCTTGTCCAAAGGTGGCAAATGTTGGATGCTTCACTAAAAATCATACATCACTACACCCAAATAAATCTAACTGTGAAATACTATACCACAGAAGAAAATGTCTTTTTTAAAAAATTAAATTTATTGGATGACATTGGTTAAATTAGATTATATAGGTTTCAAGAGTACATTTCTATGATATGTAATCTATACATTGCATTGTGTGCCCAGTACTCAAAGACAGATCATCTTCCACAAAGACATATTTTAATATCTAATCATAAATTATATTAAAAAATGCTTCTGAATGTACAAGGAAATTTTAGGTATTTTATCTCCTGAGTTCATCAGGAACCCATGAATTATGAAACAACAGCAACATCATCAGTAACAAACAAATAGTATTTGATGAATGCTAGCACTTGACTTCTGTTGAATAATTTCATCTCATAAATCTATTAGTAGGTGTTAATATTATACCCATTTTATTATAGATGACCAAACTGGCACAGATTAAGAAAGTTGTCCTGGGTCACACAGCTTGTTCTTAACGACTTTGCATACTACAGTGATTCTATAAAAAAGAATATTTGTCCCATTTTAAAGATTTAGAAACTCAGGTTCAAATATTTTTTTCAACTGCTTTTCTATGAATTTTAGGCAAAACATTCAAATTCTGCATAAAATTTCTGCCAAGCAAATGGTATGAAAAATAGTTTTTAATAAAATTATTAGAATAGGAACAATAATGACTTACCATTTCCATCATGTAATTTTGCTCTTACCATTCTGAGTGACAAGTTGACTAATATCAATGGTAGGATTTGATTTACTATTACAACTTAATAATTATATTTCTTAACATTGTTAAGTTACCCTTCTTTTAACAACAAATATACCTTCTGTTTTTAATGTGTGTTTTCATGTATGAGTGAAAGTGTGTGGTTATTTTCACCTCAAAACATTCAATACACATCATAGCTTCTAGTGTGGACTTAGTCTTTGTGGTAAAACAGTGTGACAAATGTTTTCCTCATTAATTTTAGAAATTTAAAATCTAACAGAAGAGTTAACTAGGATGCATTAGTTTTTGTTTTAAGATGTTTAAAAAAATGTTTATATTGGAAATCTAAAAGACTGATTGGAAGAACCAACCTTAAGGAAAGAAATGAGCAGTTGAAAAGATTTGGAACTAGTATATAGGTATCTCCATAATTATTTAATTCTAAGTGGAAAAAGAATTCATCTTTCAAATTTTAATATAATGTATAGCCCAAATCTTGTATGAATACAATGAGCAACCTAATCAGCAATCTCAAGTATTTCACAATATCATTAATAGTGAAATTTATATTAATTATAATTTAATTTTAGTCCTTTAAGAAAAAAAAGATCCTTAATATGTATAAATTGAATATTTATTATTTAAGCAAATTTTATTCTTTATTTCATACTTGCATTACCAAGTGCTCACACATATCAACTAACTATATTTTCATCACAATCACTCATTCACAAAAATGCACCTGTATTGTAAATACCAGACTTGTAGAAAAACTCTGTTTAATCTTGGGTGGTCTCTCTGCCCAGGTTTGATTAAATATGTCTTTTCACAACAGGTGACTTTTTAATTGTTTTCTTATGGCAACCCATTTATTCTTCAGGCTTTGTTTGGCTTGCATTAGTTTTCAAAGTTAATGACCATGTGTGAGAACATGCTGAGTACAGGTGGCCAATGGTTATGCTGAGAATGTGGGTGTTATAGCAAATGCAGCGGGCCAGTGATTTAACTTTACCAATTAATAGAGTGGTGAATAGTTCCCTAACCCTCAAGGCCTTTCAAACAGAAAACAAGCTCAGAATAAGCACTTGGTAATGCAAGTATGAAATAAAGAATAAAGCACCTTGTTCTTTGTATTTTGGGGCTTGCTTTCTTTAGTGGGTTAAGTCTTTTCCTATGCACAGCTTAAGGAATCAACTTTTTCAGAGTGGCTTCTTTTGTGTGTGGCCAGTTCTATTGGTAAACTTGACATCTTCCTCCCTCTGACTTTTGTATCTCATTGTTCTGGAAGCCAGGCTCGTGGGGCTGCCTTGTTTATTTCCTCTTGGCCAACAGACATGGGGATTACTGTAATGAGGAGCATTATAATCCAGGCAGCCAAAATAAGTTCTACTTATTAGATACCTTAACATCTGTTCAAGAATAGAATTGTATGAGGAGTAAAATAATCATGTCCCATCAATCCTGACTGCGGAGAACCAAAAGAAAAATAATATCTTTGCACCACATAGGCTGTCGGAAACTAGCACCAAACACAGAAAGAGCTTTTCCACTGGGCTTAACTTTTTTCTTTTTTTTTTTTCTTTCCTTTCTGACAAAAGGAACATTTGTTTGCCATTAGCTTAGGTAAAGGAAATAGCATCTGAAGTCTTGTTTTCCAATTGGAATGACCCCTATGACCTGCTGTGAAGACACTTGGAATATTTGTTCAGTCTTGGTTAGCTATGCAGGGGGGTGGGGCAGTTTTAACAAATGCAAATGCATTTGCCAAATGTTTGTAGTTTCAAAATTATGTAAGTACTATATTATGAAAAAATCAAATATTTGTAAATGTCTAAAGTAAAATGTACTGAGTTCAACTGCAGTACCCATCTTGGGATAGTAAAATCTCGATGTGTACTCAATGGGAAAATACTAATGAACATAGCAGGTTTCTACATTGCCAGTATGATGACCTGCCAAAAAGGTAGGAGGAGGAGAGTTGTAGATAATGCCTACAGTAGTTGAACTTTATTCTAAACCAACAAGGAAATAAACAAGAACCATATAATCTACGGCAAAATCTATGTAGGCTGTTTTGCATCTAGTTTCTTTTTAGCACATCCAATAATTCCTGTAATTAATATGTGACAGAGAAAAAGGCAGGGTTGGAATTTTATTGGCCTTTTTTATAAATAGTCAAATATCTCTGAAGTAATTTCAAAATGTTGGATTTTTAGATGTGGTTACTCAGATTCTTCATATTGTTGTGGTCACACTTTAAAAATTTGAACACATAGTATTTGCAGTATTTTCTTAACATTTTTCTTTAATATAGCCTTGAATTCTGGCTTGTAACAATTCACTTCAGTTGTTTGTTACTGTAAAATTGAACCAACATGACTTAATTGGGAAAAGAAAGATTGGTGCTAAAATACTTTAGGAAAAGTAAACTTATTTTCCACCTTTCACCACCTCAATCCCCCTTCATTGAGAGTTACATGAAACATACCTGAGCTTCCAAGAGTCCTCATTTTAGAAAGTGGAGAGTAGATAATAAATTGAGAACAAGAAAAATGTGGTTCTTCTCTCCCAGTTTTCCAATATGAAGGTTTCTATAAAGGTAAAATTATAGCATTGCAGCATTAGGGCAGGAGCCAAGGTCTCTACTTCAAGCTTCAAAGTGCTCACTAATGTGACCTCACAAGTTCAAAGTAAAAAATGTTTTCTTCCCACCTTGTTAAGAGTAGCTATGTTGCCCCTACAGTTGGTTGAGCATTGTCCTGTGCACTGAAAAAGTTGCCAGTTCGATTCCTGGTCAGGGCACATACCTGGGTAGTGAGTTCAATCCCTGGTTGGGCCACATGTATGAAAGGCAATCGATTGCGCACGTTCTCTCTCTCTCTCTCTCTCTCTCTCTCTCTCTCTCTCTCTCTCTCTCTCTTTCTCTCTCTTCATTAATTTTTAATTAATTAAAATACAAAGAATAGCAATGTTAACCTCTTAATGCCCTTGAATATTCACCACAGTAAATTGGTAGCCAAAAAAAAATCTTGTTTTGAAAAACTACTGGTAGAAATTCAGAAATTAAGGTGGGAGTAGATGGCAGGAAAGATTTAGTAGTTGAATTGATCAAATTGAAAATTTATATCCACATAAAAATCATTAAGCAACACTTACAGTTGTATTTATAATGATCCAAGTCTAGAATCCATAAAAATATCCTTTAATAGGTAAATCCATACAATGGAATATTGTTGCATGATTAAAAGAGCAATCAATTCATAAAAAGACCTGGAGAAACCTTAAATGCATATTGCTAAGTGAAAGCAATCTGATAATGCCACATGCTGCATTATCCCAATGATATGGCATTCTGGAAAAAGCAAAAACTAAAAAGGTAGGAAAAAGATTAATGGCTGTCAGGGGTTAGGGAGTGGAGGAATGAATAGAATAAACATAGTGGATTTTTAGGGCAGTGAAACTATTCTGTATGAAATTTTCATGGTTGATACATGGTATTAGGCATTTGTCAAGACCTATAAAACTGTAAAACACAATGAGTGAGCCTAAGTATAAACTATGAACTTTAGTTACAAGGGGTTTGTTAATCTTAACAAATATACCACCCTAAGCATGATATGTAGGAGAAACTATGGAAAGGGGGTATATAGAAACTCCCAGACCATACTATGCATTCAGTGTTTTGTGAATCTAAAACTGTTCTAGAAACTAAAGTCTATTAATATTTTTAAAAAGTTGCCGAAACCGGTTTGGCTCAGTGGATAGAGCGTCGGCCTGCGGACTCAAGGGTCCCAGGTTCGATTCTGGTCAAGGGCATGTACCTTGGTTGTGGGCACATCACCAGTAGGGGGTGTGTAGGAGGCAGCTGATCAGCTGATCGATGTTTCCTCTCATCGATGTTTCTAATTCTCTATCCCTCTCCCTTCCTCTCTGTAAAAAAATCAATAAAATATATTTTAAAAAAAATATTTTTAAAAAGTTAATTGGGAATAAAACCACTGTTTCTATTATTCCTGACTATATTAAGGACTTGACTGGGCAATTCCTTGCTTCATTTATTTTAACTATGGCCACTCATTAATGTTCTGCTGGCAGATGGGCCGGCCTGGAACATCAGACAGTGCTATGCTCACATGTCTGGAGGCTTGGCAAGAATGAATGAGCAGCTGGGCTTCTCTGAGTGCACACGCATGCCCTCCCCAGCAAGTTGTTCTCAGTGTGGTTCAAAGTTTTCCATGGTGATCAGGACTCCCGGAGAGAGGGTTGCATGGTTTAGGAAGTGGAAGCTCCTGGTTTCTTAAGTCCTGGGCCCAGAAAGCGACACTGGTCCAAAGTCTGCATAGAGCCTCCTGATTCAAGGAGAGAAGACCAAACTCTTGACCGGAAGGGTATCAAGCAATTTATGACCATCTTTAACATACCACCTTCTTAATGAGAATGCTAATATCGCTTCATCTTAATTATAATATTAATTGTAAAGATGTTGTAGGTGCCTTTATCCCTTTTATTAGCTTGAAGAAATTTCTTTTTATTCCTAATTGGATAATTTCTTAAAGAATTGATGTTGAAAAAAATTTTAAGTGCTTTGCCTCATCTACTGAGATGATCATATGGCTTTTATTCCTTTTTATTATTTTTTTTTATTGAAATTTTTTTCAATTACAGTTTACATTTAATATTATTTTGTATTAGTTTTAGGTGTACAGCATAGTTATCAGATAATCATATACTTTACAGTGCCCCCCCCCCTGATATTTCCATTACCCAAGTGAAACCATATATAGCTGTTACGCAATTATTGACTGTATTTCCTATAATGTACTTTACATCTCCATGACTATTTTGTAACTACCAATCCATATTTCTGAATCTCTTTTCCTTTTCTACTCAGTCCCCAAGCCCCCTTCCCTCTGCCATGATCAATCTGTTCCCTGTATCTATGAGTCTGTTTCTGTTTTGTTTGTTCATTTATATTGCTCTTTAGATTCCATGTATAAGTGAAATTATATGGTATTTGTCTTTCTCTGGCTTAGTTCACTTAGCGTAAGTGTCCCAAATGGTAAGATTTTGTTTGTTTGTTTTTAATGGCCATTTGTTATTCATATTTTTTTATCTTTTCCTCTTAATCTTAAAGAAGACCCTTTATAATTTCTTATAATACTAGTTTGGTGGTTAATTCCTTTAGCTTTTTCTTGTCTGGGAAACTCTTTACATGTCCTTTGATTCTAAATGATAGCTTTGCTGGATGGTGTACTCTTGGTTGTAGGTCTTTGCTTTTTATAACTTTAAATATTTCTTGCCAATCCTTCTGGCCCTCAAAGTTTCTGTTGACAGTCATAT
>NW_005875607.1:0-11725 GCF_000147115.1 Myotis lucifugus | reverse complement strand
CTCCTGCACATGGCCCAAACAGGGCCTGGGATCAAACCTGCAACCCTGGTATTTGCCCTTAACCTTGGCACCTGGGGCCACACTCTAACCACTGGAAAACACGAGCCACAGTAGAACTCAGTATTTTTAAATGTTTGTGGTTTTTTGTTTTTATTTTTCATTTAAAAGCAAAACTATTAACTCTTCTTTTTTTATAAATAACTTTGGTATTTTCTATCATGTTGGATATAAAATAAAGCCACTGAATTTTCATATAAATCAGAGATCAGGCATTGATACAGTTACTATTTTTAAATGTCTCGCTTGTGGAAATAAAGAAAATACTAGAATTCAGCCTTTTCCCTCTAACATATCTAATTTATTTGTGGGATTTTACTTAAATGCAAAACCTAAAGAACAAAATAAATGAACAAACAAAATAGAACAGACTCATTGATACAGAGAACAACCGATTGTTGCCACAGGGGAGGGGGCCTGGGGGACTGGATGAAAAAGGTGAAGTGCCCGGCTGGCATGGCTCAGTGGTTGAGTATCGACCTATGAACCAGGAGGTCACAGTTTGATTCCTGGTCAGGGCACAGGCCCGGGTTGTGGGCTCAATCCCCAGTGTGGGGCGTGCAGGAGGCAGCTGATCAATAATTCTCTCTCATCATTGATGTTTCTATCTCTCTCTCCTCTCCCTCCTTCTCTGAAATCAATCAATAAAAATATTTTTTTAAAAAAAGAAAAAGGTGAAGTGATTAAGAAGTACAAATTGGGCCCTAACCGGTTTGGCTCAGTGGATAGAGCGTCAGCCTGCGGACTCAAGGGTCCCGGGTTCGATTCCGGTCAAGGGCATGTACCTTGGTTGTGGACACATCCCCAGTAGGGAGTGTGCAAGAGGCAGCTGATTGATGTTTCTCTCTCATCGATGTTTCTAACTCTCTATCCCTCTCCCTTCCTCTCTGTAAAAAATCAATAAAATATATTTTTTTTAAAAAGAAGTACAAATTGGTAGTTACAAATCATGGAATGTAAAGTACAGCATAGGGAACATAGTCAATAATATTGTAATAACTATGTATGGTGCCAGGTGGGTACTGAAAATATTGGGGGGATCACTTTATAAATTACATGATAGTCTAACCACTATACTGTAAACCTGAAATTAATATAAAATAATATTGAATGCCAACTGTAATTAAAAAATAATTTTAAAAAATGTCCAGACCTGTAAAGAATTTCTATGATTTTTAAAAATATATTTTTTATTGATTTCAGAGAGGAAGGGAGAGGGATAGAGAGATAGAAACATCAATGATGAGAGAGAATCATTGATCGGCTGCCTCGTGCATGCCCCCTACTGAGGATCAAGCCCACAACCCAGGCATGTGCCCTTGGCCAGAATCGAACCTGGGACCCTTCAGTCCACAGGTTGAAGCTCTATCTACTGAGCCAAACTGGCTAGGGCTATGATTTTATTTGAGCCAAACTGACAATTGCCAGGAAGCAAACTCTCAACAAATTGAGAAAATGACGCAGAAGATGGCAGTTTTATACTTATTTTATACATTAGAATCAAAGAAGATGTAAGGGGGTGGTTACATGAAATTTATTGGTGGTAGATCAAGGAGGTGGGAGAAAACAAAGCGGGGGAATCTGTGGGATTGGATGAACAGTAAAACAGAGAGACACTGCTCTTTTACGGGTGGGCGCAGGATAGTTAACACTGACAGCACACGGCGGACAAGGTAACAATGAGGGGTCCTGTGGTCTCCAGCTCTGGGGCAGTGACTGTGCCCTGAGAGGCCTGGAGATTACTCTGACATTTCAAAGGAATGTTATCTTCGATGCAAAAAGATACAAGACAGGCTCACTTAGGTAAAGATTGACCTTTGTCAAGGAAGCTATAGGCCTTGGATGTGCTTTTAGTTGGGAATATTTATGTGGAGACCATCTTACGTGGTTTTACTTTCAGTCCGAGTTTGTAAGGCCTGCAACGCAGGCTTCCCCTGAGCTTGTCAGGCACAGTGTGTGTCCCCTTTTTTGTCCAAATGGGTCACTGGAGCAGGGTCACACCGCCAGTTCAGTAGCAGAACCGGGATTCTAACCCTGGCCGGTCTAGCGTCAAAGCTGGTGCTAGACCTGCAACACCTCTCCCTCCCCCTCTTCATCCAGAAGAAAACAGGCCAGTGTCTGCACAGGAGGCCAGGCATTCTGGATGAGTCAGACAGCAAGTGACCTGCTCCTCCACCTTGGCTTCTACTGGTTCATGGAGAGAGCCAGGAGCAGCAGGCAAACCCCACAAGAGGTCAGGTGACAACGGCATGGGATCGGGGCATGGCCCTGGCTCCCTGACGCAGTGGGAATAGGACGTTTTCCTTTCTTGGGAAACAGCTTCAAAATTTCTAACCAGCATGAGTTTCTCCAAGGCCCACTGATGGGACCTGGGTTAAGGGAATCAATTCAAAGCTTGGTTCTACCCCTGTCCATCTGGGTGATGCTGGGCAACCTCACTCCGCTGATCCTCCCTCCTCTGACCAACTGCTCTCCTGCAGATTCCGCTTACAAATCCCTCCTCCGAAACACGCGGTGATCCCTGACTCCCTCCTCAGTGCGACCCACATGCTCTGGGCATCAAGGCCACTGGGCCACCCAGGAGAAAACTTTTCAGCCACACCCCACGAACAAAGGTGGGATTGTATCCATGGGCGGCCTCGCCAGCCCCTGGCCTGCTTCCAGACAGCTACGAAGGCCTTGCCAGGCACAGTCCTTCCAGAGCATTTCCATTTTCTACACCTTTTAAGGTAAAATTTACAGCGAAATGCACAAACCATCAGTGTACAGCTGAATGAATTTTGATATATGCAAACACCCATGTCACCCAAGATAGAAAGCACGTCCACCACCACCCACGGAAGGTGGCTCTTCCGCCACAGCTTCTCCAGCACGGGGACCATGTCAGCTGATCCCTGTGACCAGCACCCCACAGAGCACTCAGCAGGTAACAGAGACTCCAAAAAAAAATTTGTATTGATGTTTTCACAGATTAGAGAGCAAAATCCCCACATTCTAGTTCTGCTCCAGCCTCTGTCACCTGGGGGAAGTTGCTTAAACAGGTTCCTTGCCCGTGAAGCGAGGACAAGACCGCAGCCCTCCTACCTTGGGGAATTGAAAAAGGGCCTGGATGTGCGCAAGGTGCTGTGACCATTATTATTATTATTTCATTTTAAGAGTTTTTAGTGAAAGCTGTATGTAACTTTTTTCCTGTGACGTCTCAATTGTTTCTTCCTTGTATTTGCCCTTTTCCTTCCCTGCCTGGCGAGATTGGCTTTCTGTTCAAGGATCTTTTTGTGGTCTTTGCCCAGCTTTAGTCTAGTGGTAACCACCTTGCTGGGGTGAGTGCCCCCATGAACAGCTGCGCCATTAGCTGCACTCGTCCGGTGTAAATGGCCTATTTCTTCCTGTAAAACGGGACTGCTTTGCCAACTTGCTGCCCTGTGTAGTGTCCTTGCGCAAGTGACCTTCATCATGCTTTCCGATGGGTGTGGATCGAACTTGTACTTCTTTCTTTCTCAGCTCTTTGGAAAGAGGAGAAGATGTTGCCGGAAGCCAATTCTAGCATGTCATAATTGCAAGAGTTTCATTAAAAGGTTGATAAAACTTGGGGACTCATCAAGGGCTGAGTCACATATGTTGTCACCTGTTGGGAATGGCTGAAGGCATTTCCCCAAACCTGAAAAGAGATGATTGCTTGCTGCCTGATAGCTCAGGGCATCTTAATCTACATGTTATTGCCTCCTATTGGCCAAACACCTGAACAGCGTAGGCTAATTCCCCCATTCTGACAATGCCTCTGTATATGAAACCCTGACCCTTTGAAGTATATATCTCTGCCTCGCCTCAGGACAATTTGTGTTAATAAAAAGCATGGGGTCCTGAGATCTTAGATCCTTTTAGCTAAGGTCCTCTGACCCCCATATGCCTTTCAAAATTATGCTTTGTCTCTGGACTCCTATTTAATCTATGCACAGCCTTCTCCAGATTCCAGAACCCTTCTAGATGCCAGATCAAGACCCACTGGCGTTAAATGTTGCCCAACTTCCGGCAGACGTAACCTTCCTGTGAATCTGGGAAGGTGCACGGAAAGGCCCTTTATGGTTCTTGCTCCGGTCAGAAGTCACAAAGGGATTGAACTTCCTTTTGGCCGCTGGTGCTTCAGCAATGGTCGCAAAAGGAAAGAGTGACCCTTATTATTAATAAACTCCTAGGATAAGCATCTGGCTGAAATAAACCAGGACAGGAAGGCATCAGACACTGACTTCCGGGCTTGGCTGCTTGGACTCTGGCCAATGTCGGAGGACGCCCAAAACGGACAGCTTTCGGCTTCTGTGTCCATGGACCCAGGAGGCTATGAACTGATTTCCAGGGCTAAGAATTTCCTGAAATTGCAAAGGATTCTCCCTAAGTGATTTCCCTCCCTGCCTCACAGCCCTCTGTGAGCCTGTTTCCCAGTAAAATACAGGCGCTAGACAAGGAGAGTCCCTCTGGCTGCTCTGACTCCAGCGGAGAAGCACAGTTCAGGCTGAGCTGTTGCACGTCCTCAGCCTGCGGGGCTGAGGGCATCTGTCACAATACCCCAGAACACTCCTTAGATGGCACTGACTCGTGATGCTGCTAGTCTTTAAATCTGACCTTCAATGAATCTTCCTAGATCATTTCAACCAGTTTTGAGGAATGGCCAGGGATCTGGATGGCCATTTTTTCTCCATAAAACTCAAGATTTGAAACATTTTTGTTTGTTGTTTGTTTTGTAATCCTTACCCAAGATATTTTTTCCATTGATTTAAAAAATATATTTTAAAATATATATATATATTTTATTTCAGAGAGGAAGGGAAAGGGAGAGATAGAAATATCAATGATGAGAAAGAATCATTGATCGGCTGTCTCCTGCATGTCCCACACTGGGGATCGAGCCCACCACCGGGGCATGTGCCCTGACCAGGAATTGAACTGTGACCTCCTAGTTCATAGGTCGATGCTCAACCACTGAGCACACTGGTTGGGCTCCCTTAAATTTTTTTTTTTTTTTTTTAGAGAGAGTGAAAAGGAGGGAAGAGGGGGAGAGAGAGAGAAACATAGATATGAGAGAGACAGATCGATTGGTTGCCTCCCACACATGCCCGACCAGGGCTGGGGAACCTGCAACCAAGGTGCAGGAATCAAACCTGAGACCTTTTGGTCTGAGGGCTGAGGCTCTAACCACTGAGCAACTAGTCAGGGCTGTTTTTTAATCCTCACCCAAGGGCATGGAGAGAGAGAGAGAGAGAGAGAGAGAGAGAGAGAGAGAGAAACATCAACCAGTTGCTTCTGTATGCTCCCCAACTGGAATCGAACCCAAAACCCAGGTATGTGCTCTGACCTGGAATCGAACCGGCAACCTTTTGGTGTGTGGGACATGGCTCAACCAACTGAGCCACTCCAGCTGGGCTGTTTTGTTGTTGTTACTGTTGTTGTTTTAAATCCTCACCAGAGGATATTTTTCCCATTGATTTCTAGAGAGAGTGGAAGGGAGGAAGGAGGGAGGGAAGGGGAGAGAGAGAGAGAGAGAGAGAGAGAGAGAGAGAGAGAGAGAAAGAGGCATTGATTGGTTGCCTCCCACATCAGCCCCTACCAGGGTGGGGCTGGAGTACCTGCAACGGAGGTACATGCCCTTGACCAGGAATCAAACCCTTGACCCTTCAGTCTGTGGACCAATGCTCTAACCACTGAGCAATTGGCCAGAGCTGTTGTTTTTTATTCACTGCTGGGTGCTCAGAGGCACCCTGGACATGACATCCTGGAATTCTGGTGACCTCTGAAAAAGGGGGACTGTCGTACAGTAGGAATGAGTAGACCAGGAGGTCCACTCAGGAGGAGCAATGTGGGCAGGGGGGACACTGAATGATTAGGGCAGGAGGGACTGGTCCCCAGGGAGGACACAAGAGGGCAAATTTACCCTTCAAGGCCAGGGTCACAGCAGATCCTCATCACTACTGTAAGGTCATGATAAGAGCTAAACTATTGAATGATGCACTATATGCCAGGCACTGTCCTTTATAAAATTTTCTCACTTAACCCTCCCATTTACCCTCTAAAGTAGATTGTCTTGTTTTCTTCATTTTATAGACAAAGAAATGGAGGCAAAGTGAGGTCAAACTAACTTGCTCCAGGACCCACTTAGTAAGTGGCAGAGAACGGGTTGAGAGCCAGGTGGTGGGACCCCATGCCTCCCCCCAACCCTCACTGCCCACAGCCTCCTGAGGTGCAGCTGGGCTGAGATGGGCCCCTCCCCCCTGCCAGGCCCTGCTCTCCCTCCTCCTCTCCCAAGGCCCACCCTGCTCTCAGCATTGAATGCTAGTGCCAGCTGAGCCATTTCACATGTAAGGACATTTTTTTTAAATTTCAAAATATACTCACAAGAAATTGCAAAAATAATACTGAATACTGAATATGCTACAACCTGGACATATTTTTAAACATCATGCTAAATAAAAATCTAGTCACAAAAAGACCATATATTATATGATTTGACTTATATGAAATGTCCAGAATAGATAAGTCTATAGAAATAGATTAGGAATAGAAATAGAAAGACTGCCTAGGGCTGGAGGGGTGTTAGGAGGTGACTGCTAATGGATACAGGTTTCTTTTGGGGGAGATGAAGATGTTCTAAGATTAGACTGTGGTCAAGGTTGCACTGTAAATATACTAAAAAACATTGAATGGTACACTCAATAAAGCTGTCAACAAACAAGAAACAAAGGGGCTTTGTAACATTTGAGTGCCAAGGCCATCCTTGACCCATTTCACCCCAGTTAAAAAAATAGTATAGGGCCCGGCTGGTGTGGCTCAATGGATAGAGTGTCAGCCTGCAGACTGAAAGGTCCGGGGTTCAATTCCCGCCAAGGGCACTTGCCTGAGTTGCGGGCTCAATCCCCAGTAGGGGGCATGCAGGAGGCAGTTGATCAATGATTGAGCCTGAAACACAGGCATGTACTAGTACATAGACCAGGAATTGAAACATGACCTCCTAGTTCATAGGTTAACACTAGAACGAGCTAGAGCTCATCATTTATGTTTCTCTCTCTCTCCCTCTCCCTTCGTCTCTGAAATAAATAAAAACATATTTTTTAAAAAGAAAACCTATTAAAAAATAGTATAGGGAGGTCCCATGTCTCTATTGCCCAGCTTCTCCTAATTGCAGCCATGTGCCTTCCCCTTTGAAGTGGGCTCCTGAAGGCTCCAGCCCTTTCTCCAGAGCTTCAGGTTCAGATGCTGGCGGTCAGTTTACAAAACACCCCACCCTACGCACAAACCCCATTTGAGCTCAAAGTGCACCTGCGAGCTAGGGTCCCCCCATTTCTTGGTTTTCACAGGATACTTCCTCCCACCCCGAACTCCGAGTCTGAAGAGTTGCCAAATTTAGCAAATACTTTCTTTTTTAAAAAAAGATATATTTTTTTATTGATTTTTTACAGAGAGGAAGGGAGAGGGGTAGAGAGAAATATCAATCAGCTGCCTCCTGCACGCTCCCGACTGGGGATGTACCCGCAACCAAGGCACATGCCCTTGACCGGAATCGAACCCAAGACCCTCCAGTCCGCAGGCCGACACTCTATCCACTGAGCCAAACCGTTTGGGCTAGCAAATACTTTCATCTGTCAACCCTGTAAGGTAATCAGCTCCAATGTGCCAGCCAGTCGTGGGCAGGTCTGCTCTTCATTTTAAGGCGGCATTGCTCCCGGCCTCTTAAGAACTGGAAGGGCTCCGACCCTCTCCTAGCGCAGCCTCGCCCACCAGGCTGGCACTGGGCCTCCCGGGCCACGGCCTCACTGGGCCCTTTTTCTCCAGCCTTTCCGCGGGGGCCGGCTCCGCCTCCGTTGGTGCCTCAGTTGCCCACCTGGGGGCTGGTCCCGCATTCGCCTGGAGAGGGCGCAGGGCGCGGGCCGCCGGGAAGGGCCGGGGGAGCCCGGCTGGAGGTGGGAACCCGCGCCAGACCTTCTGTCCAGGTCCAGGGCGCGCAGGAGCACGAGGGCGAAGGATGGCACCGCTCTGGGTTTGGCTTGGGTGGGCCCAGGCGCAGGGGACCATGGCGGGCGCGGTCAGGAGACGCACGGACACACGCACGGACCGCGCCGCCCCCGCCCCACGAACTACACTTCCCATCAGGCGTGGGCTGCGGGCGGGGCCTTAGGAGCGAGCGGCACATTCGCAACCTGAAGACAGCGTTCTGCGCGGTGGGATCCCCGTCGCCGAGTGGGGCTCCCCTGCTATGGAGAAGGGGGTCTGCTCTCCGCGCAGGTCCGCTCCCCGCCCCTGCACACCCTGCTCCGCGTGGGGCAGCGGCCCGCGCCCAGCCCTCCGCTCCTCCGCGAACCCGAGCCTCGCCCACCCTCGCATCAGGGGACCGGGGTGCAGTGGGGGGGTGGGGGCGTGGGCCCGTCGCCCGGGAGACGGAGAGGGCACCTCCCTGACCTGTCTCCACCGTCCCCAGCAAACGCCCTTCCCTGGAAGGAAGAGTAGCCCCGACCTGAGGAAGGACCAAGCCTGTTAGCACCCCTGGGTGGCCCCAGGTCTCCTGGAGAAGCCCGGGAGGCTTGGTCCTCCGTGTCCTGGGATGTTGGTCCGCATGTTGGGCCGCTGTGTCGGACCGCTCAGCGCCTGGCGCCCAGGCATCAGCTTTACCTGGCGATGCGCCTAAGGCTGGGGGAGGGGGTGCCAGGAAGTTCTAACCAGGCCCTCTCCTCCAGTGTGCGCTCCCAGTGCTCTGCTCACTCCTCAGGGCCAGCGCCAGACTCTCGTCCTAACTCCCCAAGCTACCCAGCGATGAAGAAGGGACTTACCCAAACCCCTCAGTGCCAGACAGGAACTCGGAGTCCAGCCTGCTCGGTGGGATGGGCTGTGCTGACGCCCCACTTCATTCACCCTCGGGGCCAGGGCCGGCTCTCTCCAGAGGCCTCTTCTCAGCTGATTTCTGGCTCCCAAGTGAGGATTCAGGTTACACCCGGTATCGGGAGCAGTGACACCACAGCGGCCAGCAACACATTGGACTTTGTGTCTCCAGCCCCATTACCGTTTTTGCACTTTCTCATGTGGTCATAGGCTGCTGTGTCCCTGCCCGCCAAGGCTGATAGGGAGAGGCCTAGTTTATGAAGGTATAGCCAAGACCCGGTAACGTCGGTGAGATGTATTCCTCTGTAGTTAGGTCGTGACCAGCTACGTTCTAGAAATACTCCATTTAATCTTGAAACAGAAACAACTCCAGAGAGGCCATGCCCAGTGGGTTGCTCGGATTCCCTTGGTTGCAGGAGCGGAGGTCGTACTAAACGGTCAGGTGGTCTCTAAGCATGCCCGTTTTTGCCTGGGAGGTTCTCAAAGGCTTGGTTTCCCAAGTGTTTCTGTTAAGACAACCAGCCTTTTGTTCCACAGCCTCTCTGCTTAGACAAAAGATAGATACCACCGAAACTTGGAGACACCCTTGCCCCAGTTCCTGGGCTCTTTAGTAAGAGCCTAATCTCTCCCTCGCCCGAGAGCTGACAGTGAGCTTCTGTGTCCCAGGACTTAGCACCTCACTCTAGAATCAGGAAGAGCCCGTGCTACTTGCACGTGATGGGCCAGATGCCATTGAACGCCTCTCGCTGCTTCCTGCACAGATATACAGCCATCTGGGTGCCGTTAAAGCCACAGGGCAGGATTATTAGGTCGTTACCGGGAATGTGGCTAAGGGGATGGCTTACCAAAAGTTGGGTTCTTTCCCCTCCAGGACTTTGGGAGCACCCACATTCTGTACATGGGAACGCCTGCACCTACACTGATTACACATCCCGATGCAACGGCAGGGTTCCCATTTTAGCAGCAATGTCTTTAGCACGTGAATGTTTTCAATACGTTTGTTAAAACTGCCGTTTTAAAACCACAAACAGAAATTGACCGTTTTCATAACGCCTTCCAGGTATAGTGGCGTTGTGGTTGAATTTTTGCCTTAGTATTGTTTGTACATATTTTTTAAATCTTGCGTTTGTATGGGACGCCACAGATTTCTGCCATTGGAAGCAAGGCCTTTGTATCCGTAACAGGTGGTAATGAAAGCCTGTGGGTCGGTCCTCCCTCCCATGCCCCTTCCTGTCTGCCTGTCCTGGAAAGGAACAGGCTGCCATGCTTCTCCTCACCACCAGGGACCGCCCTTTCCCGTGGAACCGCTGCTCAGGGCCCCACGGCAGTCTGGGACTGGGGCGAGGGGCCTGAGGGCCTTGTCTTGTGTACACAATTAGATGGCTCCGGCCCAGCAGCCGTCTCCGCTTCAGTCTCAGTTTTTCCGGTGGTGAAGGTGGGGAGGGCCCTCCACACCCACCGAGGAAGGATGTGGGGATGGAGACACATCCGGAATGTCAGTGCCTGGTCTTTCCTAAGGGGGAGGTAGAGGGCCAGGCCGGTTTTCTGGTCTCTCTCTGGTCTCTCTCTGGTCACCAGCTCAAGACAAAGGAACAAGGACTAGGAGACGCCTGGCTCCTGGGCTCTGTGCTGAAGAAGGAAGCCTAAGCAGGGCCATATTACATCTGGCCAGGAAGTTGGGGGTGGGGGAATGAGAAGGGGGTGGAGTGCCAAGGAGGGTCGGGAGGAATGCATGCCTCCCTCCTCCACTCAGGAAGGTAAATAGTAGAGGAGAGGGTCCAGTAGAGTGCCAATAAGATCCGTCACAGGTCCCCAGAGAAGAGTCCTTGGTAATCCACCTGCATTTAGAGAAGGGGGTTGTTTGCAGGTAACAGGGACAGGGGCTCAGGACTCTGCTCAGTCTAGGGCTGGTGGCTGGTGTCCCATGGGCAAGAAAGGAGCAAATCCCGGGTCTTTCAGAAGAGAGAAACCCAGGATGTTTGCAGAGAGGAGAGCTCTGAGTCAGACTGGAATATGCAGCTACAACAAGTATTTTTCGAGAGCCTGCTGTGCCAAACTGTGGGCTGGGCCTTTGGAAATTGGTTATAAACCAAATAGACACAGTTGCTACCCATGTAGAGCTTACAGTTCAGTGCGAGTCTATAGATTTCATTGTGATGGGAGCCCTGAGAGTTTGGGGGGACAGATTGCCCTGGTCTGGGACCCTGCTGAGGGTCGCTTTAGCTGTGGACTGAAGAGGGAGAAAGGGGACCAGAATGTTCCAGTGAAGAATGGCAGACACACAGCCCCCTGATAAGAAGGAGCCTGCTTGAGACTGGAAAGGGATGAAAGAAGCCACGTAACATGTGTTTGCATCTTACTCGGGCTTCCTGAATGCTGGGACACCTCCTGGGCTCTCTCCTGGGTAGATCTGGGCAGTGGGCTAAGGGATCAAGTTTTAAAACAACTAAAAGAAGTGCCTTGCAGTTGGTTAGAGCATTGTCCCGATATGCCAAGGTTGTGGGTTCGATCTCTGGTCAGGGCACATATAAAAATGCACAAATAGGTGGAACAACAAATCAATGTTCCTCTCTCTCTCTCTCTCTCTCTCTCTCTCTCTCTCTCTCCCCCCCCCCCTCCCCCAAATAAGTTTTTTAAACAACAGCTGAAGAAGCAATGGTGGTCTACATAGTAAGGAGCTGAGATGGAGAGGTCTGGGCTCTGGGGAAGGAGAGTACGCTTGCACCACCTGTGAAGGGGGCATTGCCAGGTGTGGGGATAACGAGAGTGGATTTGGGGTGGGTGGCAAACCTTTTTGAAGCATATATAT
>NW_005875606.1:0-11725 GCF_000147115.1 Myotis lucifugus | reverse complement strand
TTGATGACACGGGCCCTGCTCTCCGTGTGCATCCTCACACTTAAACAAACAACAATCTCCCTTCTTGATGCAGTTATAGCGGTGGAAAGGAGGGAAAATGCCACCTGCAGAAGGTGGAAGATGTGGCCCGTCATAGCTGTCCCACAATTTATATCTGTAATACAGATGGTCTATAATCTATTTTAAACCAGATCTTCTGAAGATGAGGCACCCTGGAGATTACAAGGTTTTAGGGCTCTCTATAAACATTTACTCATGAAGGAAATGCTGTACTTAGTATCTTATTCTTTAAAAATGCAGGAGACATTTTCCTATGGGCCTTTAGCTAACTCCTATAATGTATCTTGAAGCTCTATGATAAGGAACTAGGAGTTAAATTGGAAGATTTAAATTATTATAACCAACATCATTGCTCATAGATACATTGTCTCATATTTGTAGAGCAATGACAATTAATGTTTGAATATATATTTGCTCATCTCATCATAGCTCCATGTGATGAGCAGGATACGTGAAATTTTCCACATGTGATGAGCAGGAAACTACCATTCAGAAAAGTGATGTGATTCGCCCCAGAAAGCCAATGGTGTTGTCTCTATTTTAAAACTCAGTCTGGTGGTCTTTCCTGAAACCAGCAGTGATATGCTTTGTGAAATAAGTGAGCCTAAAATCTCTAGCACTCTAAGATAAATTTGAAAAATTTCAGATGATTTTGTAATTTAAAAAATAAACCATCTTAAGAGCAAAAGTAGTATCTTAGACAGAACAATGGCCGCCAAAGATGCCTATGTGCTATTCCCTGAACCTGTGAATATGTTAGGTTATATCACAAAGGGGAATTAAAGTTAGTAACCAGCTGATCTTAAAATAGGACCTTAAAATAGGTCTTGGATTATATGGGTGGGCTCAGTGTAGTCATAGGAGTCCTTAGACATGGCAGAGGGAGATGGAAGAGAGACTGAGGTAGCTGTGACTACAGTAGAAAGGCGCAGACAGATGCAATGTTGCCGGCTTTGAGGATGGAGAAAGGAAGCCGGGAGCCATAGAATGTGGATAACCGCTAGAAACCGGTAAATAAAGGCAATGACATCCATTTTCCTCTAGAGTCACCAGAAAGGAACACAGCTCTGCTGACACCTTGATGTTGGCCCAATGAGATCTGTGCCAGACTATTGACCTCCAATGTTGCAAGATAAAAATTTGTGTTGTTTCAAACCACTTAGCTTGTGGTAATCAGTTCTGGCAGCCATGGGGAAACTAATACAAATTATGTCTAAAAGGGACTCAGCTGAACTGTAAACAATTGCTTGCAAAATAAATGAAAATGTGTCCTCAATGTTGTGTCTGTATCGGTATGACCTAACGACACATGGCATTTGCCTCTCAGCCCATGTCACCCCATTAGAGCTCAAAAACCATTCCTGATCTTTTCCTGAGAGTTTACCCACACTTATTAAAATTGCTGGTTACAAGAGATTCATGAGCCCTTGATCTGCAAAGACAGTTGCTTTTATTTTCTGTTTTACTTAAATAAGGCTTGTCGGGCTCTGTCAATGTCGATGTAAACTGCTTTGATGGCTGACTCAACTCTCTTTTGCACATCAGACTTAGTATTTTGAATTGATTTTTTACTTATTCTTGAGAAATCCTAAACATAGTGTAACAGAAAAGTTGCTTGAGGGTATAACAAGTGAGGTAAGAGGCCTGATTTGGATTTAGTTAGATTGAATTGAAATTAACCAAGTTGTGTCCCAGATAACCACTGTTAGAGTAAAACTTGGCCAGTAATAGAATTTCATTGATTCCAAGACAGTTAGCCTTTCCTATTTTGACACATAGAAATCAACATTCATTATAGAACTGATAACATTTTACCACCACTTCCAGCCAGATGGGTATGTACAACTTGGTTCTACTGTTCTTAATTTCTTCACTTCAATTAACTTACTAAAATGTGCATTGTTCTGAATCAAGTGTGCAGATCAAGTCTAATTAGCATTGAATGAAAAGCTGTTATGTAAGCAAAAAGGTGAAGAAACTGTATTGCCAAGCAGTTGCTCTTAGTGAAAACAATATTCATTGCTGATGGAATAACTAAAATTATACATTTCTTTTTTGTTGTTGTTGGCAAAGCAAAGGATTAAAGAAATAAAATACTGACAAATAAATAATGAAGCTATATTACGTTGTCCTAATGGGGTATATGCAAAAAGATTGCCTTTTAGACTCCAAGCAATACAACTGAAGGCAGGGGAAATTGACAAGTTCCTCAGGAGAGATGAAAAAAAAATCAAGGCAATGAGAGGCTACTATGACTAATTCATGAATTGTGCAGGACATTCATTAAAGCATTGATTCATAATTTCATCAGCAGCATTCTTTCCTACAAGGACAGTCATTGATGTCTCTGATTAGGTAAACAATAATGAGAAGTAGAGAAATGGAGGAACAGGATGGGTGCTTTAGTTTATACACTGAGTGGCCAGATTATTATGACCAGCCAGATTACTATGACCACCCCATCAGTACAATGAAGTGAATTAGTTATGCAAATAATAATAATAAAACCTTGAGAGTATTTGCTTAGGAAGTTTTCAATATTCAGTATTTTTGGAAGTGTCAATGAAGTTCTGATGGGGTGGTCATAATAATCTGGCCGGTCATAATAATCTGGCCACTCAGTGTATATTGCTCCAATAGCATGATACAGAGGCCATCTGTACTTATAATAGGGCAATATGCAAATTGGTTGGGACACCATCACGTAACAACCAATCAGCAGGCTGCACATGCTTCAGGCGCGGGTGGGCGGGGACTTGCAGCATTGGGGATGGAGGTGGGGACTTGCACCGCCGAGGACATGAGGCTGCCTCCCAGCCTGGTGCCCGGCTGGGGACATGAGGCTGCCTCGTTAGCTCCTCATATGAAAGATGAGCTCAGATCCTCATTCTTATTCAGTGTAGTGGAGCGTGGGAATTGGTTTATAGGATCCAGTCCCACTTGGGGAAATGTTACTACAGTCTGAGAGTAGATGTAAAATGGGGATCATATTTATTCACCCACAGGCTTGCTGTAGAACAGACAGAATCACCATCCTCACAGAATTCAGGATGCCCCACATGCAAACCTAGAATGAAAAGTCAGCAACACTCCACATGTCCAAGAACTAGAAACTGCCCTTCTGAAAGGAGCGTATGCAACAGAACCGTGAGTCCCAGGAGGGCGAAAAGGAAAGCTGTCCTTGCGATGAATTTAAGAATTTAAAGTGCAAAGCTGGCATCAGACAGTAGTGGCATAACACCGAGGCCATGCAGTCATGTGGCAACACTGAGACCATGGGACCCTTGGGACGAGCAGTGTCTGACACCGTGGGAACCCCCTGCCCTCACCCCAGCCTCTGGGTGCCAGTTACAGACGAAGACATGTGCAGGGATGAGGGCTCCAGGCCTGCGGTGGCAGGGTTAGGGGACAGAAAGTCCCATAAAGACTCCCCCAGCCCCCACAGCATCAGGCTGTGTGGCACGTGTCCGCTGATGGCATCACCAGGTGACATCACCTAGAGGGGCCGCTCAGGCGGTTTCCCTGAAGTGGGGCGTGCACCCAGCTCAGAGGCAAGGACGTACAGGCTTGGGGGCCACGCCACTCCCCGCATCCCCTGCAGTGTGGCCGGAGCTGAAGCTGCAGGTCCGTCTGGCTGTTGCGGGGCCTGGATAGTGTGGTGGCCCCGGCGCTGGTGGAGAGTGCTGGGCACCTGAATCTGGGGAGCCTCCCAGACCCACGGGCCTTCCCAGCTAGACCGCTCCCCTCCTGCATCCCTCACCAAACCCAGGTCTGACCCTCGTCCTCCCCACCAGACCCCAGGGGCACAACCTCCCAAATGGTGACCTTTGACTGTGTGTCCTCACTCTAACATTTCAGTCTCAGAACCTAACACCTCCCTTAACCCCCTCACCTCTGATCTAACCTTTAACAGGAGCCATTGCCAACCACATCTGGTCCAGCACCACTCTCCCCCCTCTAGCTCCCCACCTTCCTCCATGGAAGCTGCTATTGCTTCCCGTGAACTTAAACAAAATAGGATTAATCAAAGAAGAATATGTCTAAGCAAAGACCTTGAACTAAAGAAGAAATAAAGTAACTAATATACATGAGAAAAGTTAACTTCAAAGGTAATCAAGTAATTGCAAAGGAACGATACCTGGAACATTTAAAAAATCACAATATTCAGTACTGGAGAGGGTGTGATGAAACAGACACCTGATAGCACTGCTCCAGAGTATAGGGGACAGCATTTCTGGAGACAGTTTGACAGGATGTAGCAAATATTCAGGCTCCTGGGCTGGATGATTACATTTCCAGGAATTTATCACACATATTAATCAAAAAGTTGGGCCAGATAACATCATAATAATAAGTGGCTAATATGCAAATGGTCATCACATCATGACACCATAACGACCGAACAGCAGGAGGCTGTGTGCGAGGCAGGCTCGGGTGGGTGGGGACTTGCAGTGTTGGTGGGAGGGGACTTGTGCTGGCCTGGGACGTGAGGCTGCCTCCCCGCCCAGCGCCGGGCTGGGAGACATGAATAACACTATTCAAATATTTCCTCTAATTAATTCCTTTTTAATGTGCATGAATTTCGTACACCAGGCCACTAGTTTAGAATAACAGAATATAGAGACATTTGAAATCACCATAAATTAGGTTTTAGTCCTTAGCCTTTTTACATAACTAGAGCAAGGTAACTTCTCTGAACCTTTATTCTGAAGTATCAAATAAGGTAATATTTACTTAGGGCTGTAATGCAAGACTTGGATAAGCTTTTCATCTGCTTCTCTTTCCCTATAACCAAAGGAATGTTTATGGGTCTGTTGTGGAGAATTTTTAAAGACTTTGAAATCAGAGATAGGAATTCAATTCCTGGCTCCGCCTTTCATAGTGTGACCTTATCCTTGTTAGCCAGCTCCTCAGTTGTGGTGACAGTCAGCTCCTCAGTTGTGGTGACAGTCAGCCTCCAAGGTGGCCTTCCGTGACCCCTTATGTGATCCATTCCCTCATTGGACAAGGTTTCATCTGTGTGATCAACGGCAGAAATAAGGTTAGTTCACCTTTGAGTTTGTTATAGAAACTGCAGCTTCTGTCTTAGGCAGTATGTGTTTTGGTGGAAGACAGCTGCCTTGTCTTGAACCTACTCAGGCAACCCTGTGGAGAGACCCACATGGCAAGACACAGAAACTTCCAGACAGAAGCCAGCAGGGAACTGAGGGCTCTAGCCGGTAGCCATTAGGATGAGTCTTCTCAGAAGCAGAGCCTGGAATTGTAGTCAAGGCTTCCCAATCCCAGGTGATTAAAACCAAATGACAGAACTGGGCCAAAATCATCCAGCTAAGACACTCTGGGACTCCTGACTCAGAAACTGGGAGGTAATACTTGTTTGTTGTTTGAATCCAATAAGTTTTGAGGTAATTTTTTTCCATAGTAATAAAAATGAATACAATCTCTCATCTAGAAATAAAAAGACAATAATATTCACTTCATAGAGTTTTGGAAGGATCAAAAGAGAGTATATGGTAAAATATCAATACAAATGCTAATTGCTGTGATTTTACAGGTCTATTTATCACACCTCAGGTAACCTTGGTGCCCTTAGACTTCCCCTTAATTCTGAATAAGCCACTAGGAGGCATTGTGTCAGGGTTCCCAAGCCAAGACCATCCTCAGGTTTAATGATTTGCTAGAAGGATTCACAGAACCCTGATAAGCTGTTCTACTTATGGTTATGGTTTATTAGAGTGAAAACAGATTAAAATAAATAAAGTTAGAAGGTACATAAGGCAGGGTCCAGGAGAAATCAGACACAAACCTCTGGTTGTTCTCTCCAGTGGAGTTGTACAGACAGCACTGAGCTCACTCATTAACAATGGGTAATAAGACATGTAGAGTATGGTCAACCAGGAATGCTCACCACAAGCTTGGTGTTTAGGGTTTTAACCAAAGATCAGTCACCTCTGCATAGAGCACCCATGTGGCTGACCTTAGTTACTCTTCAGTTTCCTCAGAGATCAAACTGATACAGTATGTCTCAAGGCCCTCACCATATGACCTTGTTAGCATGAACTCTCTAGTGTGTCCCAAGGCCCATACAAAGACACTCATCATGGAGGATATTCCAACAGCTTTAAGGTTATCTCCCAGGAGCTGGCAAAGGCCAGTCTTTATTTGGAATGTGCAGGATTTGAGCTCCCCAAAACTGCTGAGTTAACCCTTTACTGCAAAGGTGTGGTCCTATAGATTTATAGGTTTGCATTTATTCCTTCATCTATTAAACATCCTGACCATGCACTCTGCTCTACCTCTTATTTCCAACTAGTGACCCAGTGCACAGATTCATGCACATTGAAAGGAAATTAATTAAAAGGTGGTTGGCGGGGCAGGACTGGGTGAGACGGAATGAATAGGCCCTGGAGCCAACCTCTCATGGTCCCACCCTGGCCAGTGAACCTGGGGTGGTGCTGTGGCTCAAAGGGCGTCTATGGAGTGAGAGGGGTCCCTCCGGCAGGTGGGGTCCTTCAGCCTGGCCTGCGGGGATTGGGCCAAAACTGGCTCTCTGACATCCCCATAGGGGTCCCAGAGTGTGAGAGGGAACTCTGAAAAGTTGCTGTCCTACAGGGTGTAGAACACAAATGCAAGTGTGCAGTAAACCAGATTCAGCGCGACAGTGCTCCAGCAACAACATAACCCATGGCCGAAGGTGGAATCGCTGGTTTCAGCGTGTGTCACCCAAGAACCTCCACTGCCAAGTCACTGCAGCTCGGCAGCTCCTCTGTTGAGTGTCTGCTCCCTGGTGGTCAGTGCACATCATAGCGACTGGTCAGATGGGTGGAGGGACACTTAGCATATTAGTCTTTTATACCGGTATATGGGTATACCGGTTTACCCAGGGTTTTCTTAGAATTATGCTACTCTCATTTGATTGGCTCTAGTATGCACTACAATGAATTCCCTCTTTCTCCAGAGAACCAATAGGAAGAGCCCCAGATGTCCTTAATGTGACTTGGCCTCAATGATACTGGGTGGGGAGCTAGTATCAGTAGCCCTACAGAAGAAAGGAGCATACTGTAGGGAGGAAGCTGCAAGCATCAATGTCAGGGCTTTGATGTCAGGACTAGTCAGGGGACTTTCTTTGTGGCTTTGTTTGAAAAGTAATCATGGTTGCAAATTAAAAAAATAAAAATTTTCTGGTTTTCCCATTGAAGGTCAGCAAATCTCCTAATGCTGGGTTGACTAAAGGTTGGAGTCTGTATCTTTTGAAACTAGTTCCTAGAATTTTTTTTTAATTTCTTTATTGGTTAAGGTTAGTTCCTAGAATTCTTATACAAACATGCTGTCTACCTACAAGTTAGATATTAGTCAGAGTCAGCATTTACAGAAACAATACTGAAAGACTAGTGAGCTGGGTTACAATTCCCCACTGTTACAATTAGGGTAGAGTGTCCTGGTTTAGGAAACCCCAAGCAGAATTCAGAGGCTCCACACTTAATCATTTCCACATGGCATATTTAAATTATTAGACATTTTTAAGGAAATACACATTGGTCTCCAAGTAAAGGAGGACCTCCCCACCCCCCTTTTCCCCTTTAGCCTGGACTGACTAAACTCAGTCTTTTCATCCGACTGTGTTTTTCATCTGACTGTGTTTTGCTTTCAATCTGTCTTGTCACCTCTTAACCTTGCTGCTTTTTCTTTCCATTTTTATCCTCATCTTCCTACTTGGGCTTTATATTCAATATTTTCTTTTGCCCTGGCTCTTCTCGACAGTTGTTCCATGATTTTACACTGTCTAAATATGTCCACTGAAGCTTCTGTCATCCCAGACCCCTCTTCCTTGGTCTGCTGACAAATCCATGTGCCTGATGCCTGTGAGCTTCTCATTACCAATGAGTAAATGAGAACTTTGATTTATACCAAACTATAGAGGGGCATAGCCTTAAATCTTGAGACAATCAACTTTGTACTTGAAGCTGTTTATTTTCTCCATCCCCACTGAGTGACCTCTCCTGCCTGCAGGTGGGTCTCTATGGAAGACTTCATTATGTAGAGGAAACTGGCCTGTGGTCAGAGGCACTACATGGCCTCCACATACAACTTATGTATAGAGTGAATCAGTTTCTACCTTCTGGATTCCTGTTCCACCAACTTAGCCTTCATATCACATAGTTTAGCCTCTAGTCACAAAAATCTCTTTTGTAAGCTGCAAAAGAACACAGGTGATGCCCATAAGCCAGACTTACATATGGATGTAAGAAGGGACGAAGCTAAGACTGATTGATGCAGCCCAGGTCCAGCCTGAATGATGTGTCAGGAGCAGGGGGGGGGGGCGGGGGGCGGGTGTGTGTGTGTGTGTGTGTGTGTGTGTGTGTGTGTGAGCTAACTGCCTTTCTGCCAGTGGAATCCAATGTCTACAGCGCTGTAGGCCCGTCAGTGGTCCACCTTTCATTATTTATACCACCAGTGCCTATCTCCTTGTCTGGGCAGAGTGTGAATCCCTTCCTGAGTTATGGTTCAAGAAAATGTAAAACAACTGTGGTGGTTTTCACAGATGAAGGGTCACAATATCAGGATCTTTAGATGGCTTAAAACTAAACGTAATATCATCTGTTGCAAAGATGTGGTCATTTTGAACTTCTGGAGCTCCTTGAGTATCCACCGTTAAGAAGTCAGCTTATCTTCTCTGGCCACATGCTTTGTCTTAAGTTGTCCCCTTAGATCAGCGGTTCTCAACCTGTGGGTCGCGACCCCTTTGGCGGTGGAACGACCCTTTCACAGGGGTCGCCTAAGACCATCCTGCATATCAGATATTTACATTACGATTCATAACAGTAGCAACATTACAGTTATGAAGTAGTAATGAAATAATTTTATGGTTGGGTCACAACATGAGGAACTGTATTTAAAGGGCCAGAAGGTTGAGAACCACCGCCTTAGATACTGGGTCACTGTTTCAGACATGGACATGTCTGATAATATACCCTTTCTGATACCCATAAAAGTTATTAGTACAACAATCCTTAAAATTCCAAGTGATTTAATGCTTCCTTCGAGGTATAGCAAAGAAACGGAATATTGAGGTGAATAAACTACTCCTCACCTCATCTTTGAAGAGAGCAATGCCAAGAAATAAATGGCAAAGCGAAATTACCAAAGCTATAAAGGAAAGCTCCGGACACTTGCGAAGGAAGAAAACAGGTGACCTAAAGACAGTGAAGGGGCTTGATTAGAGTGAGCATATGTTCTGGTTTGCTTGGGGCAGAGTTTGTTTATAACCATTACTCTGGAATGATTATTATGAACACCAGTCTTGCTCTAAAAAGTATCCTGGTTTAGGTGATAGGTTGTATGGTGACCCTAAAATTAACTGGCAAATGGCCCACATGTTCACACGTAGAGAACTGAAAGGCAGGTGGAGCATTCTGAGGAGAAGCAAAGGTGTATGATCCAGAAGCGCCTGAATGCCCCAGGATGGCGAGAAAGAGCAAGAATTCTGACTTAGAAGACACGATTAATGGGGTAATTAGGAGGTCACTGGTGACTTCTAGGGAGAAGCTTCTGAGCATTTTTGAGGCAGAGGTTGCAATTTCAATGGAAAGGGAAGTGAGTTAGAGGGTCTGCACTGGCCACCGACTCTAGAAAAATGTGATAGAGGAAGGAAAAGGAAGGAAAAGTGGTGCAAGTCTATAAATGAATTGATCTTAAAAAAAGAGAAATTGAAATGCAAAAGGCTCTTGAACATATGGAAAAGTGCTTAGCATAAAAAGGTAATTGAAATTAGAATTGTGCTGCAATATCATTTTTTAACTGTCACATTGGCAGTGGTGAGAGGAAAGAGGCACTCTCATATCACTGTTGGTAGAGAATAAATTATTATAATCTGAATGGAGAGTGGCTTGGCAATATGTATGAAAATATAAAATGCATGTTCCGTTTGACCTAGAAATTTCTACTTTCAGAAATTATCCTCCAGATATACTTGCATAAGTACAGAATTACTTTATGTGAAGGTATTTATTATTGAATTATATGTAACATCAAAATATTGGAAACCTAATGCCTTACAATAGGGAACTGTATAAATAATTACAGAAACGTGTGGAGTACTCAGTACGTGTCAGGCATTATTTTAAGTGTTTTATTGGTAGTGTCTATTTTATTTTCTCTAAACCTGTGATAACAGATGACAATCACCATCCTTTTATAGATTTGGAACTGAGGCACAGAAAGGTAAGTATCTTGCCCAGAGTAAAATGGTAGTAAATGGTAGATCTGGGATTTAAACTCAGAGCCTAGTCTCATAACCACTGATATAGACATGCCTGTTCTATAAAACCATGAGTTCTTTTGTTGTTTGTATTTTTAAAAAATGAGGTAGACCTATAGGTACTTATATGGAATGATCTCCAAGGCACAATTTTAAGTGAAAAACACTGTATATTATATATTATAATTTGCTGAAAAAAATATGAATGCCTGTCTATACAGACTCCTTCTAGAAGACCACACAATAAATAGGGGTTGTCTCTGAGAATACAGTTGGTGGCTGTGAGATGGCAGTAAGCAGTAGAAGACATGTTTTACTGTATTTTCTTTGGTATATTTTAGATTTATATCATGTGTTTCTATTACTTTTTAAAATAATTTTTTAAAATTAAAGTACACTTGGCATACAATATTCTATTGGTTTCAGGTGTACAACACAGTGACTCAACATTTATGTACTTTACGAAGTGGTCACCATGTTGTCTAAGAACCATCCATTACCATACAAAGGGATTGCAATATTATTGACTATATTCCCTATGCTGTGCCTTATACCACGGTGACTTCTTTATTTTATAACCGGATATTTATGTCTCTTAATTCTCCTCATCTTTTTCACCTATGGTCCCACTTCCCTCCCCTCTGGTAACTGCCAGTTTGTTCTCTGTATCTATAAGTCTATTTCTGTTTTGTTGTGTTTGTTCATTTGTTTTGTTTTCAATAAAATTAAATTTTAAAAGTAAAAATAAAATAAAGGGTGATACAAAACAATAAAAATAAAATATAGGTAATAATAACAAAATGTGGGTGGTAATTGAAAACCCTGATGCATGCAGGAATAGGACAGGGGCTGACAGGAACACACTGGGGCAACCTGAGGCTTTACAAAAACACCCCTGCATATTTTTTTATTGGATAAAATACGTACAAAATGAGATCAACCCTCTTTACAAAATTTAAGTATACTGTATAATATTGTTAACTACATGCGTACTTTTGTACAGCAGATTTCTAGAACTTATTCCTCCTTCAAGACTGAAACTCGACACTCATTTGTATTATTCAGCTCAAGCTTCTGTAACAAACTGCATTAGACAGGGCCGCTTAAATAACAGACATTTATTTTCTCACTGTTGTGGAGGCTGCAGGTCTGAGATCAGGAAGCAAGCATCGTGAGTTTCCTGTGAGGTCTCTCTTCTTGGCTTATAGGTGGCTGCCATCTTGCTCTGTGCTCATGTGGCTTCTTGGGGGTGGGGAGAGAGAGAGAGAGAGAGAGAGCGCTCTTGGGTTTCTTCCTATGGGGCATTAATCCCATCAGACTGTGACTCTGTTCTAATGACCCAATTTGGCCATAATCACCTCAGAGGCCCTGCCTGTCTCCAGTATAGTCACGTAGGGGTTAGGGTTT
>NW_005875605.1:0-11730 GCF_000147115.1 Myotis lucifugus | reverse complement strand
TAGAGCAAGGCGATTGGGAGTTGGGCGCCCCCCCCCTTCATTCACAGAAGCAGGGTTGATCAAGGAGGGTTTGGTTCCCCCCCTAATCACCCTCAAGGGACCAGCCGATTGGGGGGGTTGGGGCCCCCCCCCCCTTTCCCACTCCAAAGCAGAGTCGATAGGGAAAGTTGCGGCCACCCCCCCCCCTGTCACCCCCAAGAGCAGGGCCCATCAGGGGGGTTGGGGCGTTTCCCCCCTTTCATGCACCAGAAGCAGGGGCCATCAGGGGGGGTTTGGGGGCTCCCGTACCCCCTTCACACACAAAAGCAGGGCCCAATCCAGGGGGGTTGGGGCACCCGCCCCTCTATTCACCCACAGAGCAGGGCCGATTCAGGGGGGTTAGGGCGCTGCACCCTGTCACACACACAGCAGGGGCCCTGGGGGGGCGGGGTGGGGCCCCCGCACCCTGTCACACACAGAGCACAGGGCGATCAGGGGGTTGGGGAGCTCCCCCCTATCAGGCACAGAGCAGGGCTGATCAGGGGGTTGGGGCGCCTTCCCCTGTCACGAACAGAGCAGGGCAGATGGGGAGGTTGTGGCCCCGCCCCCTGTCACACACAGAGCCGCAGGGCGATCAGGGGGTTTGGGCGCTGCCCCCTGTCACGCTGATCCCGGTGCCGGGAGGCCTCGCTGCTCCGCTGATCCCGGTGCCGGGAGGCATATTACCCTTTTACTATATAGAATAGAGGCCTGGTGCACGGGTGGGGGCCGGCTGGTTTGCCCTGAAGGGTGTCCTGGATCAGGGTGGGGGTCCCCACTGGGGTGCCTGGCCAAGTCTGGGTGAGGGGCTGAGGGCCGTTTTCCGGCTGGCGGGTGACTGAAGCTCCCAACCGCTCCTTGTTTTCTTTTTTTTTATTCTGGGCCAGCTTTAGCTCTGAGGCCTCAGCTGCTGAAAGCCGGTTTCTGGCCTTTGTTTTTCTTTCTGTATTTGATACAATGTTGCGGTCCGGCTGGCTGAAGCCCGGCTGACTGAAAGCTGGTTTCTGGGGTTTTGTTTATTTGCAACATAGTTGCTTAGAGTTGCAGTTGAGAGGCCGGCAAGTGAGGCGGGGAACGTTGGAGTCCGCCATCACTGGAGCAAGCAAGCCTCCCTGTTCACTTCAGTGCATGGCTGCCGGCCGCCATCTTGGCTGACAGTTAATTTGCATAAGGATATGCTGATTAGCCAATGGGAAGGGTAGCGGTCGTACGCTAATTACCATGTTTCTCTTTTATTAGTGTAGATAATGTTTTTATTGATTTCAGAGACAGGAAAGGAGAGGGAGAGAGAGATAGAAACATCTATGTGATGAGAGAGAATCATTGATTGGCTGTCTCCTGCCCATCTTTACTGGGGATTGAGTCTGCAATCCAGGCATGTTTCCTGATTGGGAATTGATCCAGTGACCTCTTGGTTCATGGGTCAATGCTCAACCACTGAGGAAGCATTTTTAAATGCCTCATGGAAGACTTTATCATTCTTATTTACACTTAAACATTAAACTATCTAACAGGCTTGATAGATGATCTGATAAGTGACTGTCCTCCCTAGAAGTCACCACATGTCTCTGTTAATGGTCTCTCATCTGTGGCCTTGAGACTCTGACCCATCTATTTTTCCCAACTGAGTGCTTTTTAAAGCAATTCCACCTCAAATATACTTCATTACCTCAGATCCAGGACAAAGTACGAAGAAATTCAAAAGTCTCATTTAGGAAAGGTATTTTTTCATACTATTTTCGATTTGTGGTTGGGAATCCAGGTATGCAGAAGGCCAACTTAAAAATGCATTTTGACAGCACCCCTAACCCTGTATTGTTCAAGGGTAAATGTATTTTAGAATTATATTAGGGTTTACTGGAAGTTTTTTCAGCAATTGTGCTGGATTGCATAGTGTTCCTTAAAAACTCAGTTCATCCTGAACCTCAGAATGTGACTTTTTGGGAATTTATAGATGTTATTAGTTAAGGATCTCAAGATAAAATCATCCTGGCCCTGGCTGGTATTGCTAAGTGGTTAGAGCATTGCCCCATGCATCAAAGAGTCACAAGTTTGATTCCTGGTCAAGGGCACATACCTAGGTTTCAGGTTCAATTCCTCCGGCCCCAGTTGGGATGAGTGCAGAAGGCAACCAACCAATGTCTCTCTCTCCCTTTCTCTCCCTCCCTTCCATTCTCTCTAAAAATCAATGGAAAAAATATCCTTGGGTGAGGATTAACAACAACAACAATAATAACAACAAAATCATCCTGGATCCAGACTGTGCCCTGAATCCTATGACTTTTGTCCTTCTATGAAGAGGAGAGGATGAAGGGAGATGTGAAGATAGAGGCAGGGATTGGAGATAAGTGAATACAAGCAAAGGAATGCCAAGGATTGCCAGCAGTCACCAGGAGGTAGGAAAGAAGCACAGAATGACTTTTCCCTCAGAGCCTCCAGAAGGAACCAACCCCACTGACACCTTGATTTTGGACTTCTAGCCCCCAAAACTACGAGAGAATAAATTTCTGTTATTTAAAACCATACAATTGGTAACAATATGTTATTGCAGTCCTGGGAAACGAATACAGCGGTATAACAACAATTTAGAACTGAAAAAGCCTAAGCGTTTAACAATAAATGGTATACTAATCAAACAAGATACATTGAGAAAAGTAAAATGATTGACTGGAAGATGTTAGTAGACCTGAAGAAATGCCGCTGCTAGTATTGCCTTAATTAAAAACATTAGTATTCGCCATCATAGCCTCGGAAGACAAAGGGACTGCTTGGCTTGTTCTCTCTGTTATTCTCCATATCGCTGGTCACATTGTACTGAAATCATGTACCTTCCCTGAGGATGCTTTTTTATTCTCAGATGAAGCTCTGTGTCCTGGCAGAGGGACGGAATATGTTGATCACAATCAGTGTTAAGTAGATAGGCTGACCATGTATCCAGATTTGCCTGGAATAGTCCTTGTCTGTACCTGTTTCTTATCATAATTATTAATAGTGGTTTCTTTCATTTTCAGAAGTGTCCAATTGGGATGAAAAGCTACTTAGTCATACTGTCAATAGATGCTCATTGTATACAGGAAGGACACGATCTTGAAAATCCCGTGAGGCGTCTGTTTGACAAAATGAAAGAGCGAAATCTTCCCTGTCTTTATTAGTTTTTGTTGCAAAATTCATATATAGAATTAATACATCCAGGGTGATCCTGTTAAAGTGAATCCAATCATGTCTTTTTGCTGCTTAGAATTCTTCCATGTCTTCCCATATTACTCAGAATAATAGTCAAAGTCCTTGCCATGGCCTACAAGCCCCACATGATCTGACCCATTTCCTCCCAAAGCCCATTGCCTGGTCTAGCTGCCCTCTTTGTGGACATGCAAACACACACATATGTTTCTGAGTCAGGGGATTTGCACTAGTTGCTAAAAAACAGGTGTCAAATTTGTGGAATATAGTTTAAAAAGTAGTATTTTGATATTAATAGACAGAAACATATCTATAATGGAAACAAGAAGATAGAAAATGAATGACCTAAAGTTAAAGCTCAATTAACTAGAACAAAACCACCAATAATCCCAAAGACAGTTGTCAACATAGAAGTGTTCAAACCTGTGGAGAATTCCTGTAAGAGTTTACTTGAGCTAAACTGATGACATCTGCTGGGGAGCAAAATCTGAAAGGCTCTGGAGAATAACAGTTTGCAGTTTTTTTTTTTTGTTTGTTTGTTTTTTAATCCATTTGAGATTAAGTAGGGGATATAAGGAAGATTATTTGAGGGTGGGAGAAAGCAAATGGGGGTTGAATTACAGGCTGGTTAGATTATGTGCTCTCTTAGGGGTGGTTATGCTTTAGAAGGAGGGTGTCTGAAAAGAGGCATTTCAAAGTTGTGTTAACCTAGATGCCCAGACACAATGGATAGGGCTTGCTTAAGGCAAAGATAAGCTTTTTTCTAAAGAAGTTATAGGGTTGGGGGTGTGACTACCCAACATGACCTGCCCTGTTAGGAATTTATTATTTATTACAGCACATTTTTTTTTTTTTGTCTACACAGTAAGAATAAAGAAGATAATACTGATAAATTAATAAAATTAAAAACCTATAAAGATAATCAACACGAAAGTAGTTATGTGAAAATACTAAAAATTTGACAATTTTTATCAAGAAAAAAGACAGGGGGAGGAACCAAGATGGCAGCATAGGTAAATACCTCTACTTGCTGCTTCTCACAACCATATCAAAATTACAACTAAAAGACAGAACAACTATCATCCAGAACCGCGGGAAAGCTGGCTGAGTGGAAGTTCTACAACTAGAGAGGTAAAGAAGAAAGCACATTGAGACTGGTACGAGGTGCAGAGGCACAGAACGGGCTGGCACCTGGGTGCACTGCTTTTTCAATCGGGAGGGAGATACAAACTTCCGCTTGCTCTGAACTCCATTCTGGGCGAGACTGGAGGGTCCCAGACACATACAGGGAGAAACTGGACTGTCTGGCATCAGGACAGGAATGTGAGGGCGGCTTTCTTCCAGATAGGAGGTGTATGCAGCGGTCATTGTTCCTGTGTGGGGAACTCTCTGGTGCAGGGCTGACTGGCAGCCATTGCTGTTTGCTCCACCCTGGTGATTCCCTGAGACCCTGCTCCACCCAATTTACAACCCCACCCAAGATGTGTGCAGCTGCTTTTGCATATGAATGGTCTGTCCGTTCTCAGCCTAAAACCTGTCAAACAGGCAGCAGCTCAGGGAGCCCCAGAGCAATCAATCTGGTAGCAGCAGCCTCCTTGCTACACAGCTGGGCCTCATCTGGGCACTTCCAAACCTGATGTAAAGAGGAGGAATCTGAAGATCTCTCTGTAGCTCCTGCTGGGCAACCCCAGGCAGTGGCTGACTTTGCACCTCCTTGGAGATCCAAGAGCCCATGTACCCAGTGGTCAGTGTGAGACCATAACAGATTACAACTCTTCACATCCATAAGAGACACACTCAAGGGGCAGACTCAGTGAGCACCAAAGTCCCACTGAAGCAAGTCCTGCCCCATAAGGGTGTCCCCTGCACAGCAGTTCTTCCATTGTAGACACAGCTGGTCCTTACAGCCAATTGGCCTGGAGGTCAATTCCTCCCAGTGATACCAACAGCAATCAGGCTTAACTATAACAAGACTGTGCACATTGCCCACAAAGGGGTGCACCGAGAGTGTCCACCTCAGGTGACTGGGGAGGCTGAGCCACTGGGCCCTACAGTATAGGACACCTACCACACAAGGCCACTCTATCAACTCAAGGAGACTTAGCAGCTACCCAATACATAGAAACAAAGACAGGGAAGCAGCCAAAATGCAGAGACAAAGAAACATGTCACAAATGAAAGAAATGGATAAAAGCAAAATACTGGATATAGAGTTCAAAACCACAGTTATAAGGTTACTCAAGAATCTTCTAGAAACCTCCAAGGAACTTAGTGAGACCTTCAAGGATCTTAGTGAGAATGCCAAAAAAATGGAAAAGGACTAGTCAGAAATTAAGCATATACTGACTGAAATAAAGAATAATATACAGAAATTCAACAGTAGACTAGAGGATCCCAAGAATCATCTCAAAGATTTGAAGTATGAGGAAGCAAAAAAACACCCAACCGGAAGAGCAAAAAGAAAAAAGAATCCAAAAATATGAAGATAGTGTAAGGAGCTCTGGGATAACTTCAAGTGTACCAACATCCGAATTATGGGGGTGCCAGAAGAAGAGAGAGAGCAAGATATTGAAAACCTATTTGAAGAAATAATGACAGAAAACTTCCCCTACCTGGTGAAAGAAATAGACTTACAAGTCCAGGAAGCACAAAGAATCCCAAACAAGAGGAATCCAAAGAGGACCACACCAAGACACATCATAATTAAAATGCCAAGGGCAAAAAGACAAAAAGAGAATCTTAAAAACAGCAAGAGAAAAACAGTCAGTTACCTACAAGGGAGTACCCATACGACTGTCAGCTGATTTCTCAACAGAAACTATGCAGGCCAGAAGGGAGTGGCAAGAAATATTCAAAGTGATGAATACCAAGAACCTACAACCAAGATTACTCTACTCAGCAAAACCATCATTTAGAATTGAAGGTCAGATAAAGAGCTTCACAGACAAGAAGAAGCTAAAGGAGTTCATCACCACTAAACCAGTATTATATGAAATGCTAAAAAGTATTCTTTAAGAAGAGGAAGAAGAAGAAAAAGGTAAAGATAAAAAAATTATGAACAACAGTGACAACATATACATATCTATCAACAAGTGAATCTAAAAATCAAATGAATAAAAAATCTGATGAATAGAACAAACTGGTGAATGTACTAGAATCAGGGGCATGGAAAGGGAGTGGACTGACAATTCTCGGGGGGGGGGAGGGGTATGGGGGGTGTGGGAAGAGATTGGAAAAAGAGCTTACACCTATGGATGAGGACAGTGGGGGTGGGGGGCGAGGGCCTGGGGTAGGGTGGGAACTGGGTGGAGGGGAGCTATGGGGGGAAAAAAGAGAAACATCTGTAGTAATCTGAACAATAAAGATTTAAAAAAAAGACAGGAGGTATAAGGAAACAATACAGTATTAGGCATGAAGAAGAGTAAACTCTATTAGGGATTTTTAAATTATAGAAGAATAAAATAGTAAGTTATGACAATAATTTTGATAGCATAGATGAAATAGGTATTTTTAAGAAAAATATAATAACTGATACATGAGTCAATAAATATATTTTTTAAATGCAAAAACACCCATATCCATTAATGATGGGTTGTTAGGCAAACTTTCCTTTCCCAAAGGCATCAGGTCCAGAAGGTTTTATAAGTGAATTGTACCAAACCTTAAAGGAGCAGATAATCTCTAGTTTATATAAAGTGTTATAGGAAAAGAGGGAAATTAAATTGCTGTACATTTAGTATATTATTCATAATAACATGATGAATTCAAGATAAAATTTGTAGGCCAACTATACTTGTGGAGAAAAAGGAATTCTACAGAAAGTAACCTCATAGGGTGAGCTGATCATAAATTCCTGACTGGGGGTAGGGTTATGGTGGGTAGTCACATCCTAGGCTTATAACACTTTTTTGGCATATAACTTCTTTAATTGAAGGTTGATCTTTGCCTTAAGCAGCCCTGTCCATTGTTTTTGTGCATCGAGGTTAACACACTTTGGAAATAAACCATAACCACCCTTAAGAGAGCAAATAATCTTAACTCTCCTATAATCATTTTCTAAGTATCAGATCTTGATTCCAGGTGTATCCTGTTTAGCTCAAATAAACTTTTATACAAATTCTCTACATCTTTGATGTACTTATGTCAAAATACTTATGAACATTATTTCATAAAAATATTTATTAACCAAATCCATCAATATACAAAATAAAAAATGTTAAATGTTCAATATTAGGGTCCTAGTAATATAATTTACACAAACACTGTAAAAAGAAAAATTATATGCTAATCTTAATAGATTCAAGAAAAAAGCATTAGATGAAATTCAATGCTCACTTCTGAGTTTTCAGAAAAACCTTAACATTTTCTACTAAATACTAAGGACAAGTTCTACCAAATATTTAATGATAATTCCAATTTTACAAAAATTCTTTTAGATTCTAGAAAAAGAGGGAACATCCCCCCAAATCACTCTATGTTAGCATAATCTTGATACTCAAACTGAACAAGGACAGTGAAAGGTGATAGAACATGCCACCCCATAGTATACCACGTTGGTTTAAGGATTATTCAAAGCTAAAGACATTTGAAAAATATCAGCGGCAAGAAGGATACTCTGGCCCTCCTTTTTCTTCCTAAAAGCAAGAGTTAAAAAGTCCACATGAAAGGTGCCCTCCCTGTACCAAGAGGGAGAAACATTCTTATTGCCAGAGATGGGGAGTCAAGGTGGCACAAAATCTGTACAAACAGGCCCTGTTAGAAAATATTTTTTCTTCCTTTAGTCTCCCCATATATTTTAGTTACATTCCCACAGTGGTTATTCTTTGCTTTCCCTAGTATATAAACACTTAGGCCTAATCACCCCTTTCTTTCTTTTCCTAGGGGGTGCCCATATACATGTAAAGATCTGTATGCTTTTTTCATGTTAATCTGTCTTATGCCAATTTAGTTTTCAGGCTCAGCCAGAGACTCTAAGAGGGCAGAGGTAAAGTTCTGCCTCCCCTACAATAATATTAAATGAAAAAATTTACAGTCTAATCTCATTCCTTAGCATAGGCATAACATTTTTTAAATAAAATCTTATTTTAAAAAACCCCAAATCTCATAATTGTATAAAAAAGGAAATAATTTACAATCAGGTTGAACTCATTCCAGGGATACAAAACTGCTTTAGTGTTAGAAGGTACAAGTATATTATTCACCTCGTATGTAGTAAAGATATTCACCTTGCCCCAAAAGAGGTCTGGCCTTCATCCTTGTAATGGATGGTAATCTACATCTTTGGAATGCTGTGCCTGATAGGAGTGTCCTTGTTTGTCTGGGAGCTTTGGATCACTGGATAGTCTAACAATATGATTTAGGATGGAGGCTGGCTCCACTAGAAAGACCAACAGTATGATTTATGGTGGAGACTTTGGGTCGTGCCTGGAAGAACTGGAGACTGGGACAGAAACCAGCCACGTGGGCAATAAATCATGCATAAGCAATGGAGTCCTGGTAAGAACTCTGGACAGCAGATTCTGGTGAGGTTCCTTGGTTAACAGTACTTTGTTACTTTGTGCAGATTGTCACGCATTGAAACTGGGAAGGCGATACGTCCATGACTCCATGGATGAGGACAACACCAACTCTGTGCTTGGTGTCTTCTGGACTCTGCCCTATGTGCTTCTCTCTTTGACAGATTTTAATCTGTCCTACCATCATCAAATCAATCAAATGATTTTAATTCTTCTAAAATCCCAACAACACAAGCTGATTTTAAAATATACATGGAATAACAAAGAACCAAGAATAACCAAGACAATTCTGAAGAAGATGGGGTCGTGTGTAATCAAGTATCAAGACTTAGTATAAAGCAGTAGCAGTTAAAACGTCGTGTTATGGCACAAGGCTAGACCAAGGGAACAGACTAGAGGCCCAGTGATAATAGACCGACATCCTGTACACAGTAGTCAATGCTAGGGCGAGAAGATCCAAGGAGGAAGAGGGAGAAAGGAAGGGGAAATGTGAAAGAAGTAGTGGTCTCTGTATACATTGACCAAGGCCAAAACTATTTTTCTTACTATTTTAGGAATGGGGCACATCAAGTGTGATCCAAGTCACAGTTCAGTTTTCACACTAAGGAAGAGGATCGGTTACATAATTTGTGAGGCCCATTGCAACATGAAACCTCAGGACCTCTTGTTTAAAAATTATTAATCAAATAAGATGGTGACAGCAGAATATTACACAAATGTGAGGCTCTTTTAAGTGTGCGTCCAGTGTGACTGCATATGTCATATCCAAAGGCAGCCCTTCCAAAGGAATAATCCTACGTCTCCCTGTAGTGCGGGGTCTGAGTAATGGACTATTTTGAATCATACATACATTGCTCTGAACTTCGTAGGTGTCAACTAATATGAAAAAAATTATATTTTATGTCAGTGTTTCCACTCACAACTATATTCAATATTCTCTGAAATTAGGACAAAGAATTTTCTACATTTTGGTCAGTTATGTTAACTCAAACTCACTTGAAACTCAATACTTCATTTAAAGTTTCCACTTAAAGTCAGTTGCAGGGGCATAGCCCAGTTCTGAGCATTTAGAGAGTTACTTTAAATTTCCTTCCATTACCCTTAATGCATTTTCTATTGTTTGGCATTTTCCTGTGGCATTCATTTTCAACTTGAAATATTAATAAACATTTCACTAAGGCAACACATTTTATTTTAGGTTGCTTTATTTTTTACTGTCAAAACAAATAAATTAGTGTTCAAAATTATAGAGAGTATGATATATTAATGTGAATAATTGGTAATCCATAAAAATTGATTTTCTAGAATGGCGTACAGTTGAACCATTCAAAATTGGTCTTTATACATTTTTAAAGAAATCTGGTCTACTTTAAAGAATATATTTTGAAATATATAAGTGTATAGAAGCTTCTACTACATTAGTTTGAATCTTCCGAAGACTGACTGGTTGCCTCACTTATCTATAATAATAAAAGCGTAATATGCTAATTATACCTGACGGCTGAACAGCGGAACGACCATCTGGTCTGGACGACCTTCTGGATGAAGCTGGGGCTGCGAGGGCTGAGCCCCTTGCATGAATTTCATGCATTGGGCCTCTAGTTATTTATATAATATGCATAATGCTTCTACTTCATCAATAGAGTCTCTATAGAATAAAGTTATAGTTGGAGTTAAAATATTTATGTGTGTGGTAGTTTCTTGCACCAAGATAGTGCTTCTGGGGCCATTTAGGGTAAATTCTATGGCTGACTAAAATTTCCAAATAGATTCTTGTACCCCGCAATGAAGAATCCAGCTCACTTTCAGAGAAGTGACTAAGTGAATGACTATGATGGTTGTTACACAGTTTCTCTCAAAATGCTGCAGAGGATTTTATCCTTGATTCAGGTCAAATCTTCTTGCAAGTTTTTCTCATTGCAGATCTGGCTGAAGCCACAAGCCAGTGTTTTTAAGAAGTTAAAAAAGTGCACGAGGTAACCTGCATTTGCTGTTATTAGATGGCCACTACTGTGAGTGATTTTATTTGACAGCATCATAACTGATTACCTGAAAATGTGAGCCAATAGCTGTCTCTCCAAGAAAAGTTCAATTTGCAATTTACATTTTCTACACTTCCTTTCCACTGCTAACAAATCAACTTCAGACCTCTGTTCAGCCCCCAAAGGCAGGTTTAATGGAAAAAGGAACAGCCTTAACCTCCTTTAGGATGATCACACTAAGCCACCAAGAGAGAAGGCAGAGTTGGTGGATAGGAATAGGAAAAGACTTAATAAAAATTCTAAGATCCATAGGAAATGGGCAGATTTTCCAAGGACAGTGGCTAGTCCCAAAACTCCCAGTTAAGAATAGTGGAGTTTTATTGACTATCTCCCAAGTTATGTTAGCCCAAGGCCTGGCATACCCTGCCTCCTTCCGTCTACTCTCCCTGCTTGCCAATTAGTCACAGGCCTCCATTTTTCTGCCTTGTCTTTTGTTTTGGGAGTATTTTTCCCCCCTGAGAAATCCTATCTAATAATAGACAAACATGGTAATTGACCGTACCTTCACTACCCCTTCCATTGGCTAATCAGTGTGATATGCAAATTAACCGCCAACAAAGATGGCAGCTAATTTGCATACTGCAGGCAGGGTGGGACAGTGCCATCCCACCTGCCCCACCACCATATGGGCCTGCTATTTGCGACCCGGGGCGGTGGGGCGGGACAGCGCCATCCCGCCTGCCCTGCTGCCATCCGGGCCTGCTATCTGCAACCCGGGGCAGCGGGCGTCCATGTGTGACCTGACCCGGGGCGGCCGGGTGGGGCAGCAGCGATCCGCCGGCCCGCCCGGGCATCCCGTGTGCGACTCGACCCAGGGCGGCGCCCCAACCCCCGGATCGACCCTGCTGTGTGCATGACCCGGGAGGTGGGGCAGGCACTGAGGGATCGGGCTGCCATCTGCCACCCGGGAGTGGCCTAAGCCAGCAGTGTATATCCTGAGGGTCCCAGACTGTGAGAGGCACAAGTGGGGCTGA
>NW_005875604.1:0-11733 GCF_000147115.1 Myotis lucifugus | reverse complement strand
TTGAGGTACCAGAGTCCTTGGGGCAGACCACGGTTGGCTTTCACCGTGGACCCCCAGCCCCCAAGAGCACGGCATGGGGGTTCCCTACACAAATTCAGGGGTTCCGCTGGTTTTTAATGTGGGGGATCACAGACCCCTTTGAGAAGAGGATGATGCACCTGGCAGAACACAAGCCGGGCAAAGCCCTGTGCACAAACTCGGGAGCCACCACACCCAGCACGGTCCATCCGGGCCTGTGGGCTCGGGAAGCCTGTGCCTAAAACCTTCCCCAACCACAGCACCCGTACTGCCCTTCGCCCTCGAAAAGGAAACTGAACAGAAAGTCCAAAACCAGCTGGGTGAGGCAAAACCAGCTGTTGACGAGATAAGGCTGACTTGGGGATGTGGCTGCTTTGTGTATTCTGAACACCCATGTGCCCCTGTGCTTCCTGGGACCAACCCCAGGCCCAGGAGCAGGACCGCTGAGCTTAGCTAGGAGCTCCGACAGGGCCACCCTCGGACTGGGCGCTGCCTCAGAACCAGCGCAGAGTGCTGGGAGAGCGACACCGGAGGGGAGGCCCGCACTTAACAAATACGCAAATTTGTTAGGAGTTTCAAATACTTTTCACTTTAAGAAATAGCCCTGACCGGTTTGGCTCAGTGGCTAGAGCATCGGCCTGCGGACTGAAGGGTCCCAGGTTCAATTCCGGTCAAGGGCATGTACCTTGGTTGCGGGCACATCCCCAGTAGGGGGTGTGCAGGAGGCAGCTGATCGATGTTTCTCTCTCTAATCCATGTTTCTAGCTCTCTATCCCTCTCCCTTCCTCTCTGTAAAAATATCAATAAAATATATTTTTTTTTAAAAAAGAAATAAAATTAAAGATGCAGCAAAGTCCCCCACTGTTCATCCTCCCGGCTCCCCGGACAGCAGCCTCCCTGGGAAGCGGGTGTGGCATCCCCACAGGTTTCAGAGCTTCCCTTCACGTGCTGTAGCCACTGTTTTGTCTGTTTAGGAACTTGCATGGCTGGCCTCTTGTTATACTCGAGTTTGGCACTTGCATTTGAGTGCCACTGTGAGGTGGACAGCCAAGGGGTGAGCTTGTCAGGAGGGCTGTGGGCTGTTTCCTGCAGCACTGGCTCCACAACCACCGGTGGAGCACGTGGCTCCCAAGCCACTCCTCGCTGGGCCCCGTGCGTGGGTCCCGGGGTCTGTGTGTGGACCCTCCCGGCCCCGGCGTACCTGCGACGTTGGCCATCCGCAGGGCCTCCTGGTTCTTGGGCGTCTTGGAGCGGTTCTGGCCGCGCTGCCGGCTCCCCGTGGAGCGGGCGCTGCGAAGGTGGACCTCGGTGGCCTTGAAGAAGGCCACCATGAAGGGCTGCTTGTTCTGGGGCCCGTGCCGCCCGATCAGGCCCGCCAACTTGGGGTTGATGCTCTGCCCTAGATCGGAAGCAGCCAAACACATAGGAGACGGTTACAGGAGAGGCGGTTGGGGGGGCTGCATGCATGCCTCACAGTTCACTCACGCATTTGCATCATCCACCAGCCTGTTATTCAGCACTGGCTCTGTGCCAGGTTGTGTTGGGAGCGGAGAGCACAGTGAGGAACCACGCCGAGAAAACTGTCCCCTGGGCAGGCAACCTGGTGGGGCAGGCAGGTATTCCAGGGTAAAAGCTGAAGCGGGAGGGGGCACAGCCGGGCTAGAGTAAGCTCCACTCACATTTCCTTGGGCACAGCAGGTCACGTGATCCATCTAATCTCAAGAGGTGGGGCAATCCTGCTCAGGGCCAGGGAAGGTGGGATGGTTGCAGGCCGCCCTCATGTCTACCACCCTGTGCACGGAGGGGCCATCTGAGCACAGAACCGGGTAGCAGGGAGGAGGAGAGCCATGAGGATATTTGGGGAGAGGGCATTCCAGGCAGAGGGCACTGCCAAGGCAAATGCCCGGAGGCGGGAGCCAGGTGGACGTGTTCAGGAGACTGGCTGCCGGGCTGGAGCAGAGCCTGAGGGTGAGGGGGCAGAAGGGGGCAGTCAGGAGGAAAGTGGTGGGGACCGTGAGGCACCAGCGAGCACTCTGCCTTACTCTGTTTACTGTGTTGAATAGTGTCCCCCCAAGTTCATGTCCCCAGAACCTCAGGAGGTGACCTTTGGAAATAGCGTCTGTGCCTATGAAATCGGTTAAGATAAGGCCATACTGGATTAGGAAGGGCTCTAACCCGATGACTGGCATCCTGAGAAGGCCATGTGAAGGCAGATACACACACACACACACACACACACACACACACACACACACACAGGATGGCCTAGGGACACTGAGGAGCGCCGGAGCCACCAGGAGCGGGGGGCACGGTAGGACCCTTCCCTGGGCCTGTGGAAGGAGCACAGCCCTGGGCACCTTGACTTTGGACTTTGTGCTCCGACTGGAGAGACTAAAGTCCTGTTGTCCTAAGCCCCCCGGTTTGTGGTGTTTTGTTACTGAAGCCCCAGGAGCCTCATGATCTGCTCGAAGTGGAAACCACGGGTTCGAGAGCTGAGCAGTGGACAACTTGAGTTGTTTGCAAAGATGGCCCCGGCTGCCCCTGGAGACTGCACTGTGGGGTCGAGAACAGGAGCCAGAGACCAGGGGGAGGTGGGCCAGGGCAGGTCTTCAGGAGTTCATTTTTAAATCCACCTTTAGAATTTATTTTATTTGTAATGTCTTGTTTAGAAATAATTACTGACTCACAGGAAGTTGCACACACACACACACACAAAAGACTTCAGGGAGGCCCCATGTACCTTTCACCCAGTTCACCAAAGGGTCACGTAACTAGAATACAACGCCTCGACGGGAACGGCCCAGCCTGGATCTGCCCTGAGTGGGAAACCGAGGGAAGTGCTGAGGGAGCGGATGTGAAAGGTCAGAAGACACGGGACTTCCTCGCTCTGGGCCTGAGCACCTGGGAGAAGGGAGGGGCCATTTACTGAGGTGGGAAAACAAGGTAGGAGCAGGGGAGAGGGGAGAACAGGGAGGGTGGAAGGTGGCAGCAGGACATCACAGCTTGGGTTTGGCTCCTGATCTGGGGGAGACACAGACTGGGGACAAAGACCCGCTCCGGCCCAGTGCCAGCCTCCCTGAGTTCAAGCCCCGGCCCTGGCACTCCACACAGCTGCCCCTCAGAGCAGAGCTCTGCACCTCGAAGGCGCTTGGTAAATGCTGGCTCGGGGCTGCGGCCAGGCGGCGTGGAGACTGGACGAGCTCCCTGGGGAGAGCGTGTAGCTGGACACGCCATGTGCGGGCTGCGTCCAGGTGCCCATCTCCACCACTGAGAGATCAGGGCCCGGGGCAGAGGCTGTGCGGGAGTGCCGGGGAGGAAGGATCTGGGAGCAGCTTGGACAGGAGGAAGGGCACCAGGAGGGTATGGGATCCCGGGGACCAAGGGGAGGAAGCAGATGGAGCAGTCGCCATGTCCTGTGCTCTGCCAGTGGGTGGGGGTGATGGGGAAATGGGCGATCTCTCGGCTCTGGCAACCATGAAGCCACTGGCCAACATGTATATAGTGTCATGCCGGTGGTGATGGTGTTCCAAAGAAAGACAAAGCAAGAGGCGGACAAAGAGCCGATCCCAGAGACCGAATGCCCCGCCCGAGGACCCCGGCGTGGAAGTGAGGGGCAAACCCTGACCAGCTCAGGCTGCGCAACCACAACAGACGTGACCCCACGTTGGGTGCGGGGTCAGAGGCCAGCGGAACCCTTGCTCTGGGAGCCCTGGCCCATCCGCATCTGGAATTAACTTCACCTGGAGCCCTCCAGACGGCGAAGGCAGGAAACCGCCTCCCAAGGACCAGGCCAGCACCAGGGGTTTGCTTTGGTTTTTTAACAACGAGGGCGTTTCAAAGACCAAGCTCCCCATCCGCCACTATTTCCCCCTAAATTAACCCCTTTAACGTTCGCTCTCCTGCATTCTTTAGCGGGGTTTCCCGGAGTTCACCATCTATAATTGGAGCAGTTCTGTAAAAGGAGCCATTAAAGCCAAGCTCCTAGGATTTGAGTTCCCCCCTGGAAGGTTTTTAAGGGCAAAATAAAAATGCCTGGAAACGCGACGTGGCCCGATACAGTAACCCTACGTTTCCCGCGATGGCGGACGGTGGGCTGGCCTCCTCCTGGGCCCTCAGGACAGCCAGGGCCAGGGAAATGGGTGATGGAGCAGAAAGAGGAGGGTCTCTGGGGGTTCTGCACCCGCACCTGCTGCGGACCGGCCTGCGTGGGCCACCCTGGCCTGCATGCTGGGCCCAGAATTGGTCACCAAACGGGCCACTGGAGACACAGGGGCTTCTCCACCCGGCTCGTGGGTTGGAGCTGAATGTGCCCTTCGGGGACTGCGTGGGTATTGTAGGGTGTATAGGAGCATCACTGGCTGCTCCCAAAACGTATCCCAGTGCCCCTGGGAGGCAAAACGTCCCAGGTGGAGAGCGGGGGCCATGCAAACACCCTCCCCGACGGTCATGCAGACAAGTCACTGCAGTCGAGCCTTTAGCTGCAAACCTGGGAGACCCTGGGGGGCATTATCAGACAAGATAATTAAATTCAGGGGTGGCATGAAGTAGCGACCAGCCACCTAAACAAGGTATGCATCTCTTTACAAGTATTCCTGCGTGGTGTCCGGGCCAGCGATGCTATGCGCCCTGGGGGTCCCACTGGGAAGGAGACCCACGGAGGAAGGGCCCCTCAGATCAGCCCTGAGGGGGAGGCCCAACGTGAGCCAGCGTGACTACAGTGGGAGGGAAGACGGAACATGAGGTTAGGTTCATCCGTAAAGTTCATTTTATGTCAATACCCGCGGGAAGGGCAGGAGACGTCAGGGGCGAAGACCTGCGGGTCGGCTGCGAAGGAGCTCATTTTCATTTCGTGAAGTTACATACACAGGCTCTACTTCGCATGTGCAAGTGTTCGTTTTGAGTATTTGTTTTTAAATGCCTGGGGCAAGTCAAACTGAGTAGGGAGCCAAGCTGAATGAATCAGGCAGACAGACTGAGGTGGCTGAATAAATGAAAAGAAAAAAAAAAAGACATACATTCTATTTTAGCATAGGTCTGTATCTTTAGGAAAGTTGAAAAACACTTATATTGTAGCCAATGGTTAATAGATTAAAAACAACAAACAAACAAACAAAAACTGCCCAGCTGGTGTGCTCAGTGGTTGAGTGTTGACCCATGAACCAGATGGTCAAGGTTTGATTCCTGGTCAGGGCACATGCCTGGTTGGGGCTTGATCCCCAGTAGGGGGCGTGCAGGAGGCAGCTGATCAACAATTCTCTCTCATCATTGATGTTTCTATCTCTCTCTCCCTCTTCCCTTCTCTCAGAAAATCAATAATATCTCTTTTTAAAACCCTGAAGATTTCTCCAAGAATAGAGTTGTCAGATTTTGCAAATAACAATACAGATGCCCTGCTAATTTTGAATCTCAGATAAGTGAATAATGCTTACAATATGGGGGACATACTTATATTAAGCAATTATTAGTTGTTTACCTGACATTCGAGTTTAACTGGGCTTTTATCTGCCAAGAGGTGATCCTTAAGTTAGGATGGAAAGGTTTACCAGCTGTACGACTATAGCTGACCTCCTGCACGAGGAGGAAAGTGATGGAGAGGTGTCTGGCCCACTGACTGGCCGGTAAGAGGGCCCAGAGCAATGAATTAGCTGGTTTCTTCTTTGGTAGATGGTTTGCCTCTCTCTGGTGTTTAGCTTGGTTATGTGTGTGTGTGTGTGTGTGTGTGTGTGTGTGTGTGTGTTATAAATTTTAGTTTTAACTTATAGTAATATTGACCCTTTTTATACACAGGTCTGTCAGGGTTTTTTCTTTTAATGCTCACCCGAGGATATGTTTTTATTGATTATTTAGAGAGAGGAAGGGAGAGAGAGGGAGAAACTTCGATTAGTTGCCTCTGACTTGCACCCTGACCGGGAATTGGACCTTTTTTTTTGGTGCACAAGACGACACTCCAATCAACCCACCCAGCCAGGGCCAGACGACACTCCAACCCATGTATGGATCCCTGTAATCACCACTTCTATCGGGGTAGAGAGCAGCCCAGCAGCCCCAAAGCACTCCCTCCTGCCGCCTTTATCTCAGTGTGAGGAACCGGAGATCGAGGTCGTTCTGCTCCCCAGAGCATCTGTTTTCCGCAGCCTGGGGCAGGTGCTTCTGGCATCGCGGGGGTGGAGGCGGGGGTGATGTTCACTGTCCTACAGTGCACAGGACGGCACCACAACAGAGAAAGACGATCCAAAATGTCAGCAGTGCCGAGGGGGACAAACTGCCTGTCACGCCCTCCCCCCACTCCGGCCTGACCTGCTCTCTCCCTAGCTCTGCGTCTTCCAGGCTTTTCATGCACCTGGACTCCCGGTCTTTTGCGTTGGTTTCCTTCCGTCTGTGTGTCCTTGAGGTTCCCCCGCGAGGTTGCAGGTGTCAGCGCTCACGCCTTCGCTGCCGAGCATACCCCCCGGCGTGGACGCTGAGGTTGCTGACCCCTCCCGGGAGCGGGACAGCAGGGCGCTCCATGCATGTCAGGAGGAGCATCCAGCACAGGAGTGCTCGTGGCCTACGTTTCCATTTCTGCGACTGAAGCAGAGTGACGTCTGTTGTGGGGTCCACGTCCCAGTCTGCACGCTCAGGTGCCCATCTGCTCCGGGAACATCACACCTGATGCCTGGAGAGCCAGGGAGGCTGTCTGCGCAGGCTCTGCTCCCACTTGGAGCTGCGTGGAGAGGAGCCAGCCCTGGGAGCCCCAGTGAGGCAGAGGCCGTGGGTGCAGCCCCACGCCCTGCCCAGCCCGTGGCCCTGGTCCTCCTCCACCCCAGGAGGTGGCCCATCAGCCCCTTCCCAGCCTCAATGGCAGCTCCGTCTAGGATGGCTGCTGCAGGCTCCTTGGAAATGTCTTCCGCCCTAAAAAGAAGAGAGCGCCCTTTATCCAGCCACCAGCTTCCTTCCTGCACGCTCGGGCGTGGAGGCAGCCGTCTTGCCAACTGTGATGTGACGAGCCTCCGGCCCCAACGCCAACACACGCAACATGCGAGACCAAGAGGACAGTCTTCCCTGCTGTTGATGCTCTGGCCCAGGGTCCAGACACTGCAGCCCGGGCCCATCCGGCCCACCGGCTGTTCTCTGGACCGCAGCCGGGCATCCATCCACTCTTGTCTGTCTGCGTTCACACTGCATCGCAGAGCTGAGGATCCGCGACAGAAAAGGTCTGACCCGCCAAGCCCAGCACGCTGACTGGCTGGTACGGACAGTGTTTGCTGACCCCCTGCTCCACTTGCTTCCAGACTTGTCAAGAAAACCCGCATGTCCCCACAAGGGGAGCCACCCCATTGCCTATGCATCACCATGACAGTATTCCTGATGGAGCTGCTTCCCTCCGTCACCAGTTCTCAACAGGTAAGAAACAACCATTTGAGAGCATTTGCTCTGAGCCCGGCACTGTGCTGAGCCCATTCTGTGGGCAGGACTCTTGATCCCGTATTTACAGATGAGTCAAGTGAGGTCACAGGCACGAAGCCATCTACCCTGGACCCGCCACCAAGGAGGCAGAGACAGGGACCACACCCTGGTCCAGCTGACCCGAGCCTGAGCACTTAACCTCGACCTGCCGCCGAGGCCAGCAGGTGTCTCGGGAAACACAGAGGAGGGATCAGCTGGGCCAGGATGGGCACCTGAGGGGCCTCCAGGGTAGGAAGGCTCCAAGGCACCGGAAGTAAGGCCTCCCAAGAGGCGAGCCAGGTGGGAGGGGCGGGGACGCAGGACTGTGAGCTGAGAACAGGGACCAGTGGCAAGAGCAGAATCAGCAGGCCTAACCCAGCAGGCTCCAGGCACAAACGGGGCCTCTCAGGAAAGGAGGGGACACAACCGCCCACAGACAGGGCGGCATCTTGGTTTTCTTGTGGCATCTTTGTTTTCCAGGCCCAAGGCCATCAGCTGCCCTGAGGAGGCCCACAGCGAAAGAATGTTCCTCGTTAATGGTGCAAAACACATTAATTCCAGCCACTTCTCCTGATGGACCAAGGCCCTAGTGACAAGCAAGTTCATCGTTAACACTTGTGACATCTGCTTGGCCTCGATTGCCCAATCCCGTCCCCACCACCACTGCCCGCTCCGCCCGAACCCATCCCAGCCTCTGGGACATCAGGCCTCTTCTTTCCTCTCTCGCTCCAGCTGCTGGACAAACAGGATGTGAGGCAATCACCAGGGAGCAGGCACCACGGAGGCAGCTGCGCTGGGGGCGGGTTGCTCACCAACCTGGCTTTGCAGGGCTTATCCTCCGCGGCCGCTGTGGGCAAATGGCTCGCCTCCCAGGCCGTCCGCAGCAGCTGTGGCTTGAGCATCAAGCATATGCCCTCAGTCCCTTAAATGTCTGGCAATCCCATCCGATGCCATCTGGGAGGATCAGAGAGAGGCACATGTGCCCCACGCCTGGAGCAAGGAGCCCAAGGCTCTTTGCACATGGACACCGGGACACCCACATAGCTGATTCCAGGAGGCAGGGGTGGGCAGGGCGGGAGCAAAAGTGGCCTCCTGGTCCTGGAGCTCAGGGCGTGGCGGGCAGCAGCTGGAGGACCATCAGGAGGAAGTGTGAGTCCAGGCAACAAGGCTATCAGATCATCCTCCGGGATCAGAGAGGTAAGGCTAGTCCACACTGCCCTCCTGAGCCTCCAAGTTATTTCTTCTGTGGCTGAGGGAGAGGAGGGGAACCCCACAAACTAGGAGAGGATGCTGGCGTCCTCCTCTTGGGAACCAATGACCAGATGCTTCCACATCTGCAAGGAGGAAGAGACCCAGCCCACGGCAGTCTTCATCTCCCCGTGGGTTTGGGACGGAAGGCAGCCGGGGAAGCCCAGTGTCCTGGCAAGCAGCCAGAAGCCCTCCTGCAGCGTCCTCAGGCCTGGGCCCCGACCTCCAGCAGACGGTGCCTTCACACTCGGCTTCTTCCTATCAGGACGCGAGCCACACGACAGCGAAAGGCTTGCTCTGTCCTCCACAGCCCATGCCGGTCACAGTCCCTGACACAGCGTAGGCCCGATGTGCTTCCTGTGCAGGCGAGGAGCTGCTGACTGCAGGAGGCTGGTGTGCACGGGCAGGTGCTGGGCAGGGAAGCTCAGCAGGGATGCGGGGCCCGGGCCAACGTGTCCTTCAGGCGCAGTGCCCGGGCCCACGGCACTTTTAGGGGCCCATGAAAACGTTTTAATGTCTCTTAAAAATCAGAAGACAAAACATGAGCCGTTTAGGGTCAGAGAAAATGTTTTCATTTTTCATCCAGCCAGGATTGTGTTTGTCTTTATACCAACATGGTCATAAAACATGATTTTTAATATTTTTGTGGAAGGGGGAGCCCACGAAAGTCAGAGGCAGCCCCGACCACCTCTGTGTCGTGGGCTCCTTCAGTCTGTTCCACAGGGAGCCCACTGTCTCCTGGGTTCTCTTTCCAACTCTCTCCTCCCAGGAGAGGGGAGGTGCTGAGAACAGCCGGGCGGAGGCCAGGATGCTGCAGGGTCCCTGGTTCTGTCTGCTCAGCCCAGCGTGTGCCCAGCGAGGGCACACTGACCACACAGGCCCCCTAGTGCGGTCCCTGGTGACTACATTCCTCAGAAGGTTCTTCAGCAAAGAGCGAGTCAGATGCCACGGTGACATACAGGCGTACCTAGAGCTGAGTGACTTTGGTCAAGCTGCTTGGCCTTCTTGGCCTTGGTTTTTCCTCTGTCAGATGCTGGCAATAACGTGGGCAAGGTCACTGTGAGAATTAAACATACCACCACCAACAATAGTATCTAGGTCGAGGAGGGCAATGGGGGAAAAGGGGACACCTACCATAATTTCAACAATAAAGACAGATTTGAAAAATAATAATACCTAACGCGAGCACAGACAGGGTGCCAGGCCCAGGGCTCAGCACTCAGCATGAACTCACTCTTGTCTTCCTCCCAACCGTTAGGAAGCCCCTGGAACCGATGGAGGGACCAGGCGCCGAGAGGCTGCCTGGAGGAGCCCTGGCATCTGCAGGCCCCAGGCTGTGCCGCCGCTGGTCCTGCGCAGGAGCCGGGCCTGGGGCCTGGCCTGCAGTGAGGGCTCGGCTGCCCCAGCCCCGCCTGAATGTCCTCTTCGCAGGGGCCAGCTGCCCACCCCAGTGGGGCCACATGTGTCAGAACCCCTCCACTCAGGGTGCCCCTCCTCCTCTCCTCTCCCACCCACCCGTTTGGGGGGTGCAGCCTGTGTGCTGGGGAAGAGGATGGGCATTACCCTCTCCCCTCTCCCCCCCATAAAAGGAAAGACAAGCAGACGCAGCCTCCTTCCTGCAGGGTCCCATCCTGGAGATGAGCGAACGCTCCCAGTTGGCTCCCCATGAGCCACAGGTGCCTGGGAGTTTGTGGGCTTCTTCCCCCCAGACACATGTCTTCCCCCCGACCCCCACCGCCAGAGCGGGGCCCAGCTGCACCATTCCTAGGGGTGACTAACAAGAGGGCCATGGCTGGAGGAAGAGGGAACAGGCACAGGTTGCCTGGGTGGTCCGAGGCCGCGTTTGGAGGCCAGGGGCTCACCTCGTGCCAAACATAAGGCTTCTGAGAAAAGGTTTGTGATGTTGGGCCTCCTTAGGATGGAAACAAGCTCGCCCGCATCACGGTCACTAACATGCCCATTGTACGGGTGGGGAAACTGAGGCCCTGATAGGTGGTGGGGCTCTATTCTAGCCACTGCCTAGTGGCTGCAGGATGCTGTCTAGGTCTGGACAAGGATTAGATGCTATACCCCTGACTCAGTGCCCCGTCTCCTCCGGTACCTGATGGGGGACTGGGAGCTGGGCATGGGTGCCACCACCCAGGGGCTCGGCCTGTCCAGGTGCTGTCCCAGGCAGCGGTGCTCATGGAGTTATGTTAATGCTGGTGAGAGGTCCCAGGGCAGGGACCAGGCTGTCTCTACAGGCAATTCAGGCTGGCACACAGTAGGTGGGCACCAGGCTACCCAACAAATGAACTCCAGAATCCACAGTCTCCCCAGAAGACCCTGCTGGTCTTACCCAGTGTAGACATCTAACAGGAAAAGGCTTAGACCCACATTGTAAAGGAAGCCAATCAGCCGGGTAGCATCTCATTAATGAAGGAACCCCAAAACACGGGGCACAACTTTTCCACAGTGTTATTGCCGACCCAGGCCCCAAGTTACCCAAGGAGCTTGTGAGAAAAGGCAGATTCCCGGGCCCACCCTTGGGGATTGGCCACTGGGGGGCCTGGAGGGAGCCCAGGAATCTGTATATTCACGATGCCCCCCTAGTGCTGGACAAATTCCATGTCAGGGGAAAAAAGAACCTCGCAGCCAGGCGCCTGTAGTCTTTGAAATGCTGGGCTCACGTGCTTCTTATCTCACTCCCAAAAGATCCAAAAATTCACATGTCTACTTGGCCAAACTGGCCCATTGGTAAACTCTGCCCCTTCCCTGACCCAGGCAACCACACTAAGCGGCCGAGCCCCAGGGCGACGGCACCCATGCCTACCCCTGAGTGCCCATCTGGGGGGAAGGAGACAGGGCACAGGGCATCTCATCCTTGCTGACGGTAGGCAGCATCTTGTGACCACCAGGCCACATTCCCCGGATGGAGAGGGACCCTGGGCAGCTGCTGGGATGGAGAGCCTGCCACATCTTAGGGGTCAGTCTCCGCACTGCCATGGGGTGGCGGTGGCAGCACCAGCTCCCTAGGGAACGGCGAGGATGACTGGAGACAAT
>NW_005875603.1:0-11734 GCF_000147115.1 Myotis lucifugus | reverse complement strand
GCTAACTATTTCAAGTTCACTTAATTCAATAACCCTGTCAGAGAAGAATAAACATGACCATAAAAACTCCACTGAGATTTTTTAAACTGAACCACTTAGAATATACAGATCCATCAGAAGGTTGACTGGGATAAGAAGTTTGTAGGCATGTTTTGAACAATTTGATCTTCAATTAAAATAAAACTCCATGGAAGAAAATAATTATTTAGATAAGAATTATATATAGTATACTCATTCCATTGGCCAGTGTTCTTAGTAGCCTAACCTTTATGTTTGTTTTGATTACAAAACAATGACCTAAAATTCATTTTATGGGGCACTCCTTCACAATATACAACATAAACCATCATAAATTTTATGTTTGTTTTTAAAGAGTAAAATCAATCAACTTATTTGGTACAGTTGGAGGGTGTACTAGTTTGCTAGGACTTCCGTAACACTACCAAAAACTGGGTCAGTTAGAACAACAGAAATGTGTTGTCTCACCGTTCTGGAGGTCAGACGTCTGAAACTGAGGTGTCAGGAGGCTGTGCTCCCTCTGAGGGAACTAGAGAAGGATCTGTTCTAAATCTCTAGCTTCTGGTCATTCCTTGGTCTGTAGCAGCTTAACTCCAACATAAATGCAGCAATTTCCCTGTATCCACATTTTCCCTTTTTATAAGGACAACAGTCAAATCTGATCATGGGCCTGCCCTACTCCAAAGGGTCAAAAGTTTGGTGCTTGGGCAGCTTCTAGATGGTTTATAAGCAGAAACTGGTTGTAGATTCCCAGGAAACATGTGCCTGGACAAGGGCTAAGGCTCTAAGAGCACCCACTAAGGTATGAAGAACCCACAGGGCACACCTATCAAAATTGTAACTTGTGGCAGAATGATTACGTTAACCTACAAAAACAAAGACTAGCTGAGATAAATCTGAAAATTTAGAGTGAAGAGGAAGGAACTTGTGCTATTAAATATTAAAGCATTCTGTGCATCAGTTTAATGTGTTCAGAGACATAGAAACATCAAACAGATCGTCAAACCTCAGAGGGAAGGCAAAGGAAGGTGGGAGAGGGAGTGGTAAGAGATCAACCAAAAGACTTGTATGCATGCACATAAGCATAACCAATGGACACAGACAATAGGGGGATGAGGGCCTGTGCTGGGGGGTGGGAGCAGGCTGGGAGAGTTCAATGGGGGAGGGGGAAGGAGACATACTAGTATGTAACACTTTCAACAAGAAACAATTTTAAAAAATAAAATTTCTTATTAAAAAAGCATACTGTAAACCTAAAATAATTAAAACATAATATTATACAAAATCAACAGTAATGGAACAAAATTTATACTTCTTTAATGTATAGTAGAATCTAAGAACTCAATATAAAATAAAGCACAGAGCACAAAACAAGGATTCAGTAAATCATATTTTCCAAACAATGAGTCAAAACCATTCATAATGTTTTAAAATCAATTTTGTGGACCTCAGTTTGGAAAAAAAAAGAATTCAAAGAGAATGAAATGGGATGGGATGGGATGGCATAAGAGGGAATAAAATGAAATAGTATAGAATGAAATAGCACAGCCAAAGTAGAGTAGGGTAGGGTAGGTTTGGATAGAATAGAAGAATAGAATAGAATAGAATAGAATAGAATAGAATAGAATAGAATAGAATAGAATAGAATAGGAGTAGAGTAGGATATATAAGAATTCACCACAAATATCAATGATAAAAATTATTCTTGACACTTTATTTCAGTTACAGATGTGTGTTGAGTGTATATGTGTGTCATGTGTATTCTAGATTGTAAAATAAAATTAATTTTTAATGTGGGTTGTAATAAAAATTAGATGCCTCTCTAATAAATTATTTGGGATGATTAATTATTTGGAAACTATTTATTTATATCATTGGTTTATAAAAATAACTACAAAATATGCATCAATGAATTTTGTAAATCACTATAATAAATGTAGGCAGACATATATGTGATCTCTGAGAAAGAACTTTAGGACAAAGTTAAGGAAGAAATCACAAAGAAAAGTACCGCACGTTTTAATTAGCGCACACACACACACACACACAAAGTAGTTCAGAAAATAATAAGTGAAGAGAACACAAATAAACTGAGGAAAATAACTGCAACAACAACAAAATAAAATATCCTTAATCTGTAAAGAAGACTTAGGAATCAATAAGGAAAGCATTGATTCTATAACAAGTAGATAATTTACAGAAAGACAAATAACTGACTAAAATGTTTACTTTCACTTAATAATCAATCAATAAAAAATTAGACAATAAAATATTCTGTTCCTTATCAAATTTTGCAAGGGCTACTGAAAAAGCTATAAAAATGTCTAAGGCAGCATAATTTGATGCACACTATTTGAACTCAAATTTGGCAATATATCAAAAACAATGAAATGTTATTCTCTTTGACCAAATAATTCCATTGTGCAACTTCTTCCAACAAAGTAGTTTGAAATATGCATCATGGTTCAGTTATTGATCTTATCATTGCTTGTAATGGTGCTAATTATATGCTGCATATGCCAAGTAAGTGGAGCAACCTGCAGTAGATGCACATTTTTATTTGAATACTTTTTAATGGAATGGGAAAAATTATCTTCTACATGTGAGAAAATCTGAATTAAAACTTTGTATTTGTTCTGAGGAAAATTATTAGAAGGAAACTTACACTAACATTAGTGGGTTTTTTTCTGGATAGGGAGACTAAGAGTAATTTTCTTTTTTGTTTATTCGTTTGTTTCTCCATTTGTTTATATATCTTAGGTAGGTGCATATGGCAACTCAAGTTAATCTTAAAATATCGTCTCTCTTGCCTCCTCCCACGTGGCTTTAGTACTGGGTCTCAGGATTTCTCTAGTGAGAAATGCCTAAAGGTGTTGTAAACTGTGGAGTACAATTAAGCATTTCTGTGGTCACATTCTATTTTGTTTTTCAGTGTGTTTTTTTCTCAACATAAACCTTAGATACCGTATTCACTTTAATATTTTAATTTATTACCTATCTCACCTATTAACAGAATTTGAAAGATATAACAGACCTGCCCCTATTAAGCATGAATGAGTGAGTTAATACCATAAAAAAGTAACAGAGCTTGCTAAGTAAATGTAAAGGTCATCTCTTCTGTGTTAGGATAAGGCATTTTTATTGCTTTTTATTATGTATGAATGTGGTGCACTCTGTGAGGAAGGACTTGCTGCTTAAGCAGGGGTGCCCCAAGTTGCCACGCCCAAGGTCATGTCCCATCCTGGGAGTGGCCAATATGCACTAACTGACCCAGGTGGGAGTATAAAGACCTCACCCTCTCAGCTGATTTAGGAAGATGCTGAAGGACCACTGTAGGCCTGGAGCGTCATGTGAGGTTGGGCCTGTACTGCAGTTTGACCTTTCTCTCTGGGTGATGTTTCTTCCACCCCTCCATTCCACAGATGTTAGCCTCAAGCATATCCTATCTAATAAAGAGGAAATATGTTAATTGACCTTCACACTGTCACAAAGATGGCTGCGCCCACAGCCAATAAGGAGGGAATATGCTAACTGACTGCCCCGCCCTCAAAGATGGCAGTGCCCACAGCCAATAAGAAAGGAATATGCTAATTGACTGCTCTGCCCTCAAAGATGGTGGCACCCACAGCCAATAAGGAGGGAATATGCTAATTGACGGCTCCGCCCTCAAAGATGGCGGCACCCACAGCCAATAAGGAGGGAATATGCTAATTGATGGCCCTGCCCTCAAAGATGGCAGCGCCCAGTCCCCTCAGCCCCGCTGGGGTGGCAGGCGTGGCAAGGCCAGGGCTGCCCCCAGGTGGGCCCAGCCACTCCATGCGCCTGCTTCCTGAGTCCCCCAGTCCCCTCAGCCCCCTAGCCACCCAGGGCCGGCCTGAGGCGCAGGTAACCAGGGCCGGCCGAGGCTTACACTGCCAGCAATGGCAGCAGCAGAGGTGTGATGGGGCGTCACCTCCCGCCCCTGAGGGCTCCTAGACTGTGAGAGGGGGCAGGCCAGGCTGAGGGGCACCCCCCTCCAGTGCATGAATTTTCATGTACCAGGCCTCTAGTATCTTAATAACATCTTACAAGTTAAACTCTATCTCAGAATCAGAACCCAGTAGAAGATGATGAATTGCTACTCTGGATACCAATGGGCTTATGGACATACAGACAGTCCTCAGGTTACGTCGGACTCCACATATGTCGTTTTGTGGTTACGTTGCCATCTCCCATTTATTTATAAAAACAAAAAGTTCCATCATTTCAATGTATGTACATATGTGCTTTATGTTTTTTATTATTTATTTACCACAAGTAAAGGCCAGGAATTGTTATCTTTCTTTTAATTTTTTTTTTTACTATTTCACTTCATTACTGCTGTATATGTGCTCCATGTGAGTGATGTAGGTGCTTATGTAGGTGGGTTCCAACTTATGGCGAAAATCACATTATGTCATGCAGTAGGAACAGATCTCCGACGTAACCTGAGGACCTACTATAGTTTGAATTTCATTATGTCATAAAATTGATTAATAAAGTGTAGAATTAGAGGTATAGATAAATTAATGGGAAAACACTCAAAACCAAACTTATCTTAAAACGTAACAATTTGCCTTGTAACACTACTCATTAATGATTATCTGTTTATAATTCTATAAAACACCATGTTCAGAATTTGTGAGAATCTTACTGTAACTTATTTTGGAATATTTTAGTAAATTAATATTTTTTGAAAACTACCTTTGTTAGTATCAAGCTTTGGAGTAATGAAATGATTGACACATTAAATGTACTGATTTGCTACCTTTTCTTGACCATAGTCAAGTAGCTGATTCTGACCCATGCACCTCCCTGCTCTCTTCCATGTACAACAGACAACAATCATGTAAGTTTAGCTAAATTAACTTTGATTTTGACATATTCCACAGTGTTTCCAATGATGCTGAATCAGAAAGCAGCTCTTATAGCCTGCTTACCCAACCTGCTGGTCTGAACTGAAGCTCTTTGCTGCCCTCTGTAGATAATGTAAGGTCCTTAATTAGTAAACATTGCTTTCTTCAGAGTTGTGGTATTTTTGCTCTGTAAATTTAACAGAATAATAGACTAAACAGAGGATATTTGATTTTAAAAAATAAGAATACTTCTTTTCTGTGATCACTTTTATATCATTCATTTCTTCATTCGTCTTTTTAAAAATAATTACCCCAAATGTTTGAAAACACTGTGGTAAGACAAAATTAAAATATCACACACATACACACACATGTGCATACACTATAAATTACAACTTTTTCATCATTATATGTAGTAGCCACATTTAAAAAGTCATACAAATTATATTAGAAAATATCACCTGATTTAAAACTTAAGATACATGCTATTTTTTACAGACTTAAAGTTTTAGAGTAGTTTTGGTCACAGCCAACTCGAGTAGAAAGTATATAGATTTCCCATATCCCCTTTCCCCCCCATCCAGTTTTCTTTTCCCATAATAGTTTTCCTTGCTTTTTGTTTGATGTTCTTTTCTTGTGTGTGTGTGTGGGGGGGGGGTTCTTTTGTAAGAAAAGAATCACTACTTCAATTCCAGTTAAAATGATTTTGCCGAGCATTTTCTGTGTCCTCAGCAAAGCACTAGCTGCTGTGTTGGGGACATCAAATGCTGATAGTGACAGCAGATAGCGGAGTGCTTACCATGCACATATCTGACATATGCTAACCACTTAATCTTTGTAATATCACAAAATCTCTGTTATTGTGGAGCTTACAATTTTGTTGAGAATAGCATTACCTTAGGTTTCATCATTATTTCTTTAACACAAATTGTCTTTCTTAAGGCTTGAGAAAAGTCAGCTATATTTTCGTAATTCCTAGTTCACATAAGCATGTGGTTTTATTCCTCTGGAGGTTTTCTGTACTTTAAGCTCATCTACGACTTGTTTTTAAGGCTGTGTGTTTAAGACTTCTTCCCAAGAGATAATCATCTGAGGAACGTAGCTTCCCTCTCTAAATATAAGCCAGCCTTCTAATCTTTTCTAAGAGTGGTAATTTTATCTTTGTGAAAATAAGAGTCTAAAAGTCCTACACTCTTAGCCTTGATTTTTTCCCCTGAATGTCTCTCTTGTGAGTGTACCTGTACCTCTGCACTAGTTAGAAGGAAACTTATTTGACTTCTTTACGGGCTGAACTTATATTGAGGTTATTGCACATAATACTAAGGGAATCATTATCAGTTAGTGAGAACAGCTGACCCTGGCCAGCATGATGGCATGGAATTAGGGTAGGAAAATGTTGAGTATTACAGATGAGAAGTCTCATAGTTACAACAGATATTCAGAGTAATTGTGTCTAGGTGAAAGCTTGGAAAGTAGGTATAGGTAAATGTACAAATATTATGAATCACTTTTATAGAGTATGCTTAATATAAAGGTTTCAAATCCAAATTTTTCATAAAACTTGGCAACTAATAGCACCGACATCACTCTTTTTGCCAATCGTTTTCAAAATAACATAGAAAAAGTTTATCAAAAATTACATTCAACACAAGATAAAGCCTCACTGTTTTCCTATATGACTAACCCAGGGCTCCGACATAGAGCAACATTTTGAAAGTTGATTGACTAGCAAATTATGAGTTAATTAAACAATATGTGATAAAAGTGTGTTCTCAGGGAGAGTAGTGCATGTCGGTCTTGCTGTGACAAGAAAAAGGAGGCCAGTGTGATTGGGATGGAGTGAGAGAAGGCAGAGCAATATGAGATGAAGTCAGGAGGCAAAGCATGAGAGTTGCGTAAGGAGGAGGAGAAATGAACCGAGAGCACATGGGGCCTTGTAGGCCAAGGATCTCTGCCTTTAGATCTGAGAAACGAGAAGCCCATGGAGAGTCTGTGTAAAGAAGACCTGACCTCTTTTGCTAAAGTGCCTCTTTGACTGCTGTGCTGAGAGTCAACCACAAGCACTAACCAGAGCAGTGAGAACAGAGAGCCAAGTGTGGCTGTGCTCTTCTAGACAAGCGCGATGATGGCTTTGGCCGATGAAAGGTTTTACTTTTCTTTAATTTTTCCTGGATACTTATATTAATATCTTACAAATTGTTATTTTAAATTATTAAACAGACAATACACCCATGTTTGATTTTTAATAGAAAGAGTTTTACTTCCAACCTTTAACTCCAATGAGACAAGTCATATTATCTCCATCCAAAGCCCAGCCCACATTCCCATTTTTATTTCTTTGAAATTATTTCTGTGGAGTCTTTTAGAGTATCCTTAAGCAATCACAATCAAATAAAAATGGATACTCTCCCACCCCCTTTTACACAAAAGGCAGAATACTATATGCACTACACTCTCCCTTGCTTTTTTCCCCCACATAATGCTATTATCCTGAAAATGTTTACCTACTATTACACAGAAATATTCCTGATACTTGTCAATGGTTTCATAATACTCTGTGCAATCATTTAATTCTCTAAAGGGCATTTAGGTTGTTTTCCTATCAACATTGCAATGTATATCCTTATACATACAGGATAGTAGGTTTAACTTCTTGTTTCTAAAATATTTAAATGAAGTACTATGCCACTAGACCAGGGATGGGCAAACTTTTTGACTCGAGGGCCACAATGGGTTCTTAAACTGGACCGGAGGGCCGGAACAAAAGCATGGATGGAGTGTTTGTGTGAACTAATATAAATTCAAAGTAAACATCATTACATAAAATGGTATGGTCTTTTTTTTTTTTTAGTTTTATTCATTTCAAACGGGCCGGATCCGGCCCGCGGGCCGTAGTTTGCCCACGGCTGCTCTAGACGTTTCAAATCTATACATGTGGTGGATAATGAGATGACCAGCCCAGATCAGGTCTCGGGGTGGATGTACCCATCCCATAATTGCTGGGAATATTGGCCCTTAATGGCACAGAACGGACTCCCTCACTGGGAATTGCCTGTGGCCCCATGGAATTCCCTTTTCTGGGTTGCAGCATGTGACCAATGACAGGCTGAGGGGACTGTAAACCCCACCCTTCTTGCTTTAATTTACGAGAGCGCTGGTCTCAGTTATGGCCTCTTTTAGGGTAGCTTCTCCCTGTGTCCAACTCTGCCACCCTCACTTCCTTACAGGTGCTTCCCCGGAACACTTCCAATAAATGTCCTTGTATCTGACAACATGTTTTCAGAGAACCCAACTTAAGAGGAGGCATTTAAACTTGATTCAGTCTGAGTTTGTTCAGACTAAGGTTTGGCCTTCACAGGTTGAAAATTTATTTAGTTAACATTTAAAATATTGTAATAATATTTTTACCTTTCACATAATTTTAGTCTGAAAAATTTTTCTTTCATCTCTTTTGATTGTGGTGTAATTTCCATACAGTAAAATTCAACATACAAATAGAATAACTCTGTGTATGTTGATGAACATGGAATTATCTAATCACCACAATCAAAACCTAGAAATAGCCATCATTTGAAAAAATTCCCTTGTGCCCTTTAGTTAAAGTGTCTGTTCAAATCTGACAATTTAAAAAAATTGGTTTGCTTATTTATTATTACTGATTTTAGAGAGGTTTTAAATATTCCGGTTATCAGTCTTTTACAAATATTTTTTCTCAGTCTGAAGCTTGACTTTTTATTTTCCTAAAAGAATTACTTTGAAGACCTTTCATGTAATTCTTAAAAGCTAGAATGCCTCATTCAACTTTTTCACTATTTTCAATATGTAACAGTAATCTGTTATTACAGGGTAATAGGTAATAAAAATATGAATAAATGTGGATATTTTGAGCATACAATATAAATCTTCATAGGAGAACAGAAGAAGGGAAGCTGACCTCTTTCTCAGCTATTAGAATTGTTCCTTGTAAAGTGCTCCTAGAATGCAATAAGTTCTTGATAGTATTTAAACACGTGAATACTACCAAAAGGGGACAGAGGTGGGTATTTTGGTCATATCCAAGTTTTATAGTATCCTCCTTGCTGTTTATTTTCAGATCAATTTTTTATTTTCTTCCAAGTCTTTAAAAAAATAAAAAATGAGCCTGATCTGACGTATGATGGATAAATAAAAGTGCAAATCAAAATGATCTTTTCCCCAAAATATAACAAAATGAATAAAAAAGTGGAAAATATGGTAACAACATTAATATAATCAATCAACTAAGGACATAGTCATCACCAAATGACAAAATTTAGTGGCCTGCAGACTAAGAAAAGGTGATTTTGGAGAATAGCTCAACACAGCCAGGCTCCTAATCCCATTTTTTATCCTAATTCTGGAGAAAAGTATATTACCTTTTAGATTTTCAGAGTAAAGAATTTTAGACATTGATGCTGGGAAGAAATAGCTAAATTGTAAATAATGGGTCTGACACCTTCAGAAAGAGAAATATTCAAAGGAACAACAAACTAAAGTCTAGTGATTTCTTTTTAGGAGAATGGGATACACAATTCCTAACTGAGTAGAGTAAACTTTGATAAAGGATTCTTATTTAAAAACAAATGAAAACACACAAAAATCTTCTCTATTATGAAAAATTTCAAACATTTATAAAAGAGAGAATAGTATAATGAACATCATGCACTCATCATCCAAACGTCCAAACTTAACAATGATCACCAACAATGGTCAATATTGTTTTATCAATAGTGCCACCACTCCGCCTTTCTTTATATTTTGGAGCTTGTGGAAGGTGGTTACCAAATCAGTAATTCTTATAGCCAACAACATGTCTATCACATAGCAGGCATTCAATGGTGTTTGCTAAATGAATAAACTAATCAATGAATAAATCCATCTCCATTTAGACATCATTCCACTTCTCAGGAAATGAGTCGGCCTTTAGCAAAAGATAAATATTATATATGACTAGAGGCCTGGTGCATATATTCATGCACTTGGGTGTGGGGGTCCTTCAGCCCGGATTGTGAGAGGGTTCAGGCCAGGCCGAGGGACCCCACCGATGCACGATTGGGGCCAGGGAGGGATGTGGGAGGTTGTCCAGCTGGGGAGGGGCCGTGGGAGGGCTCCAAGGCGTGTCTGGCCCATCTTGTGAGTCCTGATTGGCTGGACCCCAGCAGCAAGTTAACCTACTGGGCGGAGTGTCTGCCCCCTGGTGGTCAGTGCACGTCATAGCGAGCAGCTGAACAGTCTTAATATATCATTAGCATATTACACTTTGATTGGTTGAATGGACAACTGGACAACCGGACACTTAGCATATCAGGCTTTTATTATATTGGATGAATGTGATAATAGGTAAATATATGCAAAGAGCCACATTTCATTGAAACATGTTCAAGGACAGGCATTTCAAAGACAATCAGGCTAAAATTATGGATTCATCTTATTTGAGAAAAAGAATCCTGCTCCTGGAAAACTTTCTAAGGCAACAGGGAGTGGGAAACACTGCTAGAAGCTCAAAGGCAACATTTAAAATGCTCCAGCCTGAGTTCCCAGTGACAACTTACTGCTGACACATCAGCCTGTACCTTAAAACAAAGTGCTTGTACTAACTTAAAATACGCCTTTTTGTAGAAATTTCAGGTCCAACATTGATGTAATTTTACCTTTTTTTTAAATCATGAATTATCTTGTCTTAAAAACCCAAGGATATTAAGAAGTGTGTCCACACATACAGGCATAAATTCATACAGTATGAGCAGAAAGGCAAACATTAGCACATGTGATTAGATCATGTCTGCCATTTATTTCCCAAATACCCCAGAGGCCAGATCTACCTTGGAACCAAATGGATAACCCCCAATATAGTTGTGAAAAAAATATGTGCTTATGATACCATATTCTCTAATCTGTCAACTGACATGGGACTTAGTAAATCATACAGGTATTTAATTTGTACCATACTAAACACTTAATTATTTTGAAATATAATGTTCTTATGGACACTATTACCATTATTAAAAGATGGAGACCATCTAAGACATTCAACAAATGTGTTGAATAAACGAATATGATGCCGCTATTATAAAGGTGAATAAAAAAGGACCCAGACTCTGCCTTTAGAGAGTTTACAATATAGCGAGGAGATAGACACAAAATAGATAAACAAAGAAATACGTATGTTACTATAAGTGCAGGAAAATAGAAACATGCAGGAATTGACTGGGGTGCTGCCATAATAAAGTTTGGGGGATGTGGAGGACTTCCACATATTCAGAATAATTATGGAATGCCTTTCTGAAAATGATCATTCAACAAGAGAGACAAGTATGTGTGAAGGTTTTAAGCGGGGAGAGAGAGATACATGGAGTTTAGGAAAATACAGAAAGACTGGCATGTGGCTGAAGCATAATTGGAGACAAGAGAAGGGAACAAATTGGCCTTACAAGACATAATGAGGAGGTGGATTTTATTCAAAGTGCAATGGGCAGCCTTTGAACAGTTTTAATCAGGGACATGAATTGATAGGATCTGAGTTTTAAAAAGTTCTGTCTGCTTTATGAAGGATGTGTTGAAGGACAGGGGGAAAGGGAGAAAGTGGCAAGACCAGGTAGGGAGCTCTTGTAGCTGAGTAGGCAAGCAATATTGATTGCCTGGCATACAATGAGGGTAGAGGGTCCACAATTGGATTTGAAATCCACTAAGGTGGTAAAATGTTCAGGACTTAATGAATAACTGGATATGGGAGACGAAGGAGATGCAGGAATTATAAATGCCTCTCTGATTTCTGGTTAAGCAAATGGATAGATAGTAGTGCAATTTACCAAGACAGAAAATAC
>NW_005875602.1:0-11735 GCF_000147115.1 Myotis lucifugus | reverse complement strand
GTGTCCAGAGCATATGCTATGAATGGAGTATTTCGCCCTTAAACAAATCAACCACAAAAGCCATATCCACATCTTGTTTCCTTAAAACAAAAACATCTTTGACAATTCCTTGCCTGCCTTTATACATACCCACAAATGTTCCCACTCTCAGTAGTAAAGGTTTATAAATGTTCTACTCTGGGCATGTGGGAATATTTAGAGCTAGTCTATTGAATGGCCCATCTATATTCTCATGTAGCTCAGTGCTTATGTGAATCCATGTATCACTGCTTAAAATTTAATCTTTGGATTATCTGCAGAGTTCATTTATTATGAACAATGTTATACAGTACAGAATAAAAGGAGAAAAAAACTCTTTTCACAAGCTAATAGTTGATCTGTTAATAATTAGTCGATTCCCTCATCAGTGGCGGAAGCCATCTAGCATCTCTCTCTGTGTTGCACATGGGTATAGGCAGGTATAAACTTACCAAGTGAAAATGTCTTCTATGAGAATATGTAAGTATGCTACAAATCTTTGGGTATAATAATCCTCTTACAAAATACATACTGATAACTTACTTTTCTCTGTTTCCACCCATAAGTCAGTAGGTTGCATGACATGTAAGCTGAGCTAAGTAGCATGAAAACATATCTGACTTTTAGGAAAAGAAGAGTCACCACTGCCTGACATAAGCATATATATTAATAACTAGAGGCCCAGGGCACAAAATCGTGCATGGGTAGGGTCCGTAGGTCTAGCCTGCGATCAGGGCTATCTTCTGCCTGCTCGCCAGTCCCCAGTCCCACCCCGCCACCACCCTCCCAGTTCACTGTGGTTCCCTGATTGCAGCATGGCTCTGGTTCCCCGGAGCCTGAGGGCCAGGGCCTGGTGCTCACACCTGCTCACTGAGAGGTGGTCAATGCACCTCATGGCAACTGGTCGAGCAGTCATTCCGGTCATTACGCTTACGGTCACTGGCTTTTATTATATAGGTTGTTTCTCTACAATCATGTCGTATGAATACAGAGGCTTATTTTTCTCACTCATACATTTTCAGATCAACTGGATTGGGTTCAAGTTTGCTCCCTGTGCAGCTCACATAGGCCGGGTGGATTTCCAGGGTCTGGGCCTGCCCTGGTGAGGGCAGACTCACCCCTAAGCCAAATCATGTCATTGTACTCATTAGTAAAAACTGAAAATATGTGACCTGTTTTCAGTGTGCTGTTTTATTGTTTTAATGAATTTAAGATATTTACACATACTCTGACAGGTGTTATTATTACCTTTTTTGGTCAACCCTAAGTTACTTAACAGATTTCACCTATGGTTGGAAACTTCTTTATTTTTCTGGAATTTAATTATTGAGGCCTCATTTCTCCATGGAATTTTTTATATGACTGTTTCATCATTCCAGTTAAGTTGTATGTTACCACATTAGGACAGGCAACATGTTATATCTTAGAAGACTGTTTTCTTTGAAGTTAGGTGAAGAAACTTCCCTCAGTAAATATTTCCAATATCAGTGTTTAATTGAGAAAGATTTTTAACTGAACATATGTTCAGAGTGTGTAGTATAAACCACATTGAACAGAATACACTGATTAACTATTTTGTGATAGAGAAATATTAGAAAAACTATCCTTTGTCTCTTTGCCTCTCCAGAAATAACTTTGTTGTCATCTGCTGACAAATGCATTCTATATATGTGCAGCCTCGATGATAGAAACAGACATCCTACTTTGGAAATGTATGCGCTTGTGGGATTTCTAAATTGGACATCTTATCGGGCAGAATAGAGTAAGGGACACACACACACACACACACACACACACACACACAGCCCTTTCCATTTTCTATTCTTTAAGAAAATTGTTTTAGCTTTTCCAAGTCAGACATTCTATTTTCCAAGGTTGAATTTACAAAAGATGCTTTCTGAAACTCATGATAAAGCGAACTGCAAGGGGAAAATGAACATCTGTTGTACTGTAAATCCCTCCACAACCAGACAGATACATATTGACATTTTTGGTAGCAGAGGTTTATGTGATGGGTGTTCATGCCTGAACTGTTCCACAGGTAAAGGGAGATTCTATTCTCAAGGGGTCTTGACGTGCTCATATTGAAAAAGCAAAAGCATAATTGCAAGAAAGCTGTTAGTTTTCAAATTTTAGTAAGTTAGGAAACAAAGGGGGGGGGCCGTCTGTAACTATTTCTTATATTCTGAAAGCCAGTTGTGATCACTGTCATTATTTCACAAGACTGACTTGACAAGCAGGGCCCATAGAGGCTGCTTGGTGACTTCCGCCTGCTCTCGCTGGCTCGAGGGAACAGAGACTCGTTTTATGGTGGAGAAACCAAGTAGTTCGGTTCTGTGCCACGCATGGCTAAAAAAAGACTTCTATAAAACACATAGCTCCTACTTAAATGTGCTTTTTCTTATTTTAAGAACTACTCACTAAAATACTAATGCTATTCTTTACTGTAAGGTACAGTTAAACATAATCCTGAATAATCCCATATAATAAAAGGCTAATATGCAAATAGACCGAATGGCAGAACAGCCGAACAACCGGTCCCTATGATGTGCGCTGACCACCAGGGGGCACGTGCGGAACATGGCGAGTGTTGGCCACGGTGGGATGATGGGGTAGGTGCGTAGGGGCGCCAGACCAAGGCATGGCGCCTGTCACTGTCATTGGGGCGAGCCTCTGGTGGTTACTGAAAATTCTGTGCTCCCATGCCCCACAGTCCCACCTGGTGCTCACACCTGCTGCTGGTGCTGACCTTGCTCACACACGCTGCCAGCGCCCGGTGCCACCCCCATTGCTCTACGCCATCAGCAACTGCAAGCAGCAGCTGTGGCCCCGATCACCCCTCAGGGTTTCTCCACCTACCCCTGCTCCTGTGGGGCAATCGAGGTCGGCAGCTGCCTCTCGCACCCACTGCCGGCGATGGCCCCACTCACACCTGCTTCTGGCACCAGAGCCGCCACTCACACTCACTGCTGACGACAACCCCGCTTGCACCTGCAGCCAGTGCCGGAGCTGCTGCTTGCACCCGCTGCTGGCGCCCGGTGCCAGTCCGATTGCTCGGCACCTTCAGCAGGTGCAAGTGGCGGCTGCCAGCCCTGATCGCCCCTGAGGGCTTCTCTACCTCCCCTGCTCCTGAGGGGCTCTTGGGGCAGCAGCCACCCCTCAAACTCTCTGACAGTGCCAGCCCTGCTCGCACCCGCTGACATTGCATATGGGAGCAGCTGTGGCGGGAGCAGGGCTGCCAGCAGACAGGGGACCGGGGCCACGGCAGGAGAGTCCAGGGTGGGGTGTGGAGGATGGGCCAAGACCTGCCCCTGCGCCCACCACAGCCTCACGGCCTGCACTTCCTTTCAAGGTGCACAAATTCATGCACTGGGCCCCAAGTATTTACATAAATATAACACTTTGGTTTAATGGACTTTTAAAATTGAAAGAAAATGTAAGACTCCATAGTCAGCACTTTTTGTTTTAAATATGAGAAAACTGAAGTCCAGAAAGGTTACAAGATTAGTTTTCCTCAGTTTACACTTTATCTTCTAACACTTATATATTCCAATCTTATTTTTGCTTTTCAGAGTCAGGGATCACCATCAGTTTTTTGCTAACATTGGCCCTCCCATAGTTTTTACTCTCTGTGATATTCTAGGCTGGCTCCCTTCTGCTTAAGGATTTCAAATGAAACCTAAGACCTGATAAGAAAATTTGGTATTTTCAGAATAATTTTGATTTCTTTTGATGAGAAGTCATTATATTTCTAATCTCATTGCCTGAGACCCTTGATATGAAAAAGTAAACCTTCCCAGACAATTTTTTAACTTTGCTATTTCAAAGAAACCAAGGGAGACAGATTGCCCACATGATATTATTGAGAAACTCCGCAAGAGATTTTGATAGGGACTTTGCTTAAAAAACAAACAAACAACAAAACTCTGATCAAGTCGAGCATACTTGTTTTATAAGTAAGGGAATTAGGATTAGACAGTAAAATGAGTTGCCCAGTTTTTACACAATTCTTATAGTGGTTTTTATACTACATTTGGAATTTCCTCACAACTATAAGGCTGTATTTTTCTTCTTTTTCCAAACCAGCAGTCAGATATCCCTCTCACAGTCCGGAACTGCTGGCTCCCAACCACTCACCTGCCTGCCTGCCTGATCACTCCCTAACCACTCCCCTGCCAGCCTGATTGATGCCTAACTGCTCCCCTGCCAGCCCGGTCACTCCCAACTGCCATCCCCTGCAGGCCTGGTCCCCCCTAACTGCCCTCCCCTGATGGCCATCTGTGACCACATGGGGGCAGCTATCTTGTGTGAGGTGTGATGGTCAATTTGCATATTACCTCTTTATTATATAGGATTCCCTTTGCAACCTTTTTTATTGCTAACATATTAGAAAATAAGTTTTGTGTGTTCTATATATAAAGCTACATCTTAGAAATTAATGTATTTTATTTTCCCTAGCTGTTAATGAGAAATTAATTTTAATACATTTGTCATCTTTCTTTTTTTAATTGAATTTACTGGGGGTGAAATTGGTAATAAAATTATATAAGTTTCAGGTATACAATTCTACATCATCTGTGTTTACCACCCCAAGTCAAGTCTCCTTCCATCACCATTTATCCTCCCTTGTCCTTCCTCTACCTCCCCACCCCTCTTCCCTCTGGCAATCACCATACTGTTATCTGTGTTCTTGGGTCTTTTTTTTTTCTTTGCCAGTCCTTTTACTCTTCTCACCCAAACCTCAACCTCCTTCCCTCTGACAGCTGTCAGTCTGTTCTCTGTATCCATGACTGTCTCCACTTTGTTAGTTTATTTTTTTTCCATTGGATTCAACATATAAGTGAAAGCATTTGTCATCTTTCAACAGATTAAAAACAAAATGCAATACATTATAAGCAGGAAATTTAGTTTATTCCTTTTCCTGCAGTCTTCTATAAATATGATTACAGTGAAGGAAAAAGCAGTATAGTCAGCATTCTATATAACATATGATGTATGTAATGGTGGTAAGTTTTACTGACTCTAAGGCAAATAAGTGCCTTCATAAGATAAAATCAGTTCATCAGTCTCAAATTTGACAATACATGTCATTTAAATCAAGTGGGATTATTCTCACTCTTTCAAATAACTCCACCAAATGTGTAATACATAATGCTCATGGAAAACTAGTAAGAGAGAAATATAGGTGTTACCCTTCTGTATATTCGTAGAAATTTGAATTCCAATCATTGTTTTTTTCTGTTCATCTATACAACTCTATTGAAACCATTTTGACTTAAGAAAACTAATGGACTTGGAGTGGCTAAATCTTTATTAGTGAATCACGTGTGTTTGTCTAAATATGAAATTCTACCTTCACGAAGAAAGACAACTCAAGGAAACATGATGAACAAAGCTTCTTGCAAAGGAAATCAGATGCATCATTAAGTTTCAACTACACGCATAAACAAAAAGTGAAATTTTGTGTGATGGAACAAAATCTATTGAGTAACCCAAAGGTACAGGGTTCAATTTGTTTACTCCTAATTGCTATCTTTAATTTGAAGGTACAGCATTTTTAAAAGCTTAAATCATGTGGTTGGCTCAGTTTGGTTATCATATCATGAAAAATCTACTCAATGACATCATTTCTGGCTTCTCCAACAATGTGTGTGATATGTGCCATGTGCCATGTAAATTATCTTACATATTTAAGAAGCCAAATAAGGAGTGTCTTTGTCCTTTGGGCTGCTGTAACAGAAATACCATAGGCTGTGTGGTTTATAAACCATAGAACTTCATTTCTCACTGTTCTGGAGGCTGGAGGTCTGAGATCAGGTGCCAGCATGGTCTAATTCTTGTGAAGAACTTTTTCTGGCTTGCAGACTGCCAATTTCTCATTGTATCTTCACATGCTGGAGACAGACAGAACAAGCTTTCCTGTGACTCTTAGAAGTGCACTGTTCCCATTTTCCTATGAGTTCCACCGAATGACCTCATTTAATTCTAATTCTTTTCCAAAGGCCTCATTGCCTAAGGCCATCACATTGGCAGGTAGTGTTTCAACATAGGAGTTGGGAAGACACAAACATTCAGTCCATAACAAGGAGTTTGGAGTTTGGACTCATGGTCATGCCGACTAACCAATTTCTGATGAAAATAGTGTCAGGAAACTGAGTCAATAATTGTATATCCTATCTGCCAATTACCTACAAATTGGGTATTACATCATGATCATGAAACCTAATAGTAAAATATATTCTCTTAAAAAAATTGGGGGAACCTGCAATGAAATACTCAAAATGCCATTCTTTTAATACCCATTTAATGAGTGCCTAGAATTTTTCAAGACATTACACTAGTTACTGTCGGGGATTCAGGGATGATTAGCATGATGTTTCTGCCCTCTCTGGATATGATTCTCACTAATATTGGTTCATATTAATCTCCACTTTTATTACCTTTCTTAATGATGCTATTCTCAGTTGATGATTTTAAACATAAGCAGACTTTTCCAAGACTATCTAATATGTACCAATAACAGCTTTATCCTTTGATATATGTGCATGAAGAGACAAAGGTTTATTCTTTCCTTGACATTTATGGCATCCCATGTTCCTGTGCTTCATAAAAGGTTACCTAAATCAAATTTATTCTGAATAGGCAATATTTAATATAAAAATGTCAAAGGAAGAGGGTGAGATCCTCTATAGGGCAACATAGAATTGATTGAATTATAAGTAGAGAATGATGAATTATGTATTCCCTTTATATTTCAAATATTTGCTAATAAATATATTGATTCTAACATTAATTCTTCTATGATGACAGCTGAAAGGTCTGTAGACACCTCAGTTTCATAATGCCCCAAACTGAATTTTTCTCCTTCTTTAAGAATGGCTCCTCTTCCTTTTCCTTCACTATTTTTTCCTACCTATACCTTTTTTAAAAATATATATATTTTATTAATTTTTTTACAGAGAGGAATGAAGAGGGATAGAGAGTTAGAAACATTGATGAGAAAGAAACATTGATCAGCTGCCTCCTGCACACCTCCTACTGGGGATGTGCCTGCAACCAAGGTACATGCCCTTGACCAGAATCCAACCTGGGACCTTTCAGTCCACAGGCCAACACTATCCACTGAGCCAAACCAGTTAGTGCCCTACCTATACCTTTTATCATAGTTGGACAGTATGCCCATACGTCCATCCCTTAAGCTAGAAATCCTGCCATTAGCCTTGATTTCCCCCTTGTTTCACTGCCTAGTCAACCAATTTTCCATCCTGATTTTATCTCTTAAAATGTTCTATAACTCGCCCAGCCAGCATGGCTCAGTGATTGAGTGTTGGCCTATGAACCATGAAGTTATGGTTCAATTCCTGGTTGGGGCACATGCCCAGGTTGCGAGCTCGATTCCATACAATGGGCTTTCTTGTTGTTGTTTTTTTGATGGTTTCTTTTGCTGTACAGAGCTTTTTATTTTGATGTAGTCCCATTTGTTTATTTTCTCTTTAGTTTCCATTGTCCTAGGGAGCTGTATCGGTGAAGATACTGCTTTGGCATATGTCTGAGATTTTGCTGCCTGTGGATTCCTCTAACATTTTAATCGTTTCCTGTCTTATGTTTAAATCCTTTATCTATTTTGAGTTTATCCTGCTTGATGTTTTAAAATATGCCAGTCCCCAACAGTTTGGACTTTAGTGTATACAGTATGCTTCTTGCCAACCTGCTATAGCTCTTAGTACATCTGCTTGCTTCCAGCCTACTTTGATTCATCCTTTGAGGATTGAGATAGTACCTCCTGTTTCTACTTCATTTTGCATATAGTTTTAATATAATTTATTATATTTCTGCTTTACCTGTGATTTGAGAATAAGTTCATTCATTGTTTAGTGTTTGTTTGATGAATGACTGAATTAATCTTGAATGCATTTAAGAAATTTAAAATTGATATGGAGTGAGGAGAATACGTTCCTTATTTTACTTCATGAACAATTCTTTAACACTTTTTAGAAACTGGATAGCCAAAGATTTGTAACTATATTGAGGTCCCAAAGGGAGGACTTATAAGTGCAGTTTATATTAGTTTTTTTCCTTAGTTGCCATGTAATAATATTTTAGATAACCTCCTGGATGACTATTATTAACAGGAAAATTTCAAATTGTTGTCTTTATGAATGAGTTGTATAGTTTAGTAAGCCTGCGATCGATTTGCAGCTACCATTTACATAAACCAAGCACATCATATATCTTCCCTCTTAACCAGATGCCATTTTGACAGTATCTGACTCCAGCTCTTCCAATTCCCCCATAAAATATCTATGGAAAAAAATGTTGAAGATGATAATGAGGCATTGAATTAGAACTCTCTTTGAATCTATTGTATGGAGAGCATTTCATTAGTGATAAGGCAGATGATATTAGCTTTATAAAAAAGGGGAGAATGGCACACATCTGTAATACTGTCAACAAATAAACACAAAATGAAACAAAACAAAAAATAACACAACAAATGGGGACGGTGGGGATGATCCATTGTGTTTCTGCCAGTAACACACCTGGCACCGGCACTGGGGAGTAGAAGAAAGAGGGTTTGTATTTCTTCTTTTGTCTCCTGGTTCAGAAGTGCTTAGCAGATTGCAGCATGGGGAATCTAGTCAATAATGTAGATGGAACAGGGAACAGGGGCAGGTGGGTCCTTGGAACAGCAGGGAGACTACTCTGTAGAGTGCACAGCTCCTGGCGACTTTGTTGTACATCTCAAAATGGTGCAGAATAGTATTGAATGGAAACTGTTGAATAAATTTTTTTTTAAAAAAAGTAAAGAAATGCTCAGCCTGTATAAACCACAAAACTAGGCTTGGTGGATATCTACTCCCTTCAAGCCATTCTAAATGATCTTTTTAATAGTAGTGAAACGTAACTCTGGTCATGTCACTCCTGCTTGTGTTTTTTTTAATACTTCTCCATTGCAGATATTGAGTAGCCTAAATTACTCTCCTGACAGGGCCCAATCTGTATTCTATTTTGATCCTTCTTTTCCATGAAAGTAGAACCATGACTTGCAAAGCAGTCCTGTAAAATACAGTGAGAGCAGAATTCACATAAATTATATAAATGTTTGCCCTGACAGGTTTCTCAGTGGTTAGAGCATAGGCCTGGGGGCCAAAGGTTGCTGGTTTGATTCCTAGTCAAGGGCACATACCTGGCTTGCAGGTCCCAGCTTGGTCTGGGTGCTTGCTGGAGGCAACCAATCGATGTGTCTCTCTCATCTCTCTCTCTCTCTCTCTCTCTCTCTCTCTCTCTCTCTCTCTCTCTCTCTCTCTCCCACCCTTCCACTGTCTTAAAAAAATCAGTGGAAAAAATATCCTTGGGTGAGAATTAACAACAACAAAAAGATGATATAGAAGCTTTAGTGATACTACTCTACTGATTTTACAGTGCTTTTCAGATTTTTAGTCTCTAGGCCATTTTGTCAAAATAAAGAGCCTCTGGATTGTCAGTCATTCACCATTGAGATAAAAAAATCAATTTACAACATAAATAAAAATAGATAAATACTGTGTACACTATAACCCTTTGGACTAAACCTTTATAATACTGGAAACATTCTAATGAGTATAAATTTAGCATAGATCACACTATAAGATGCAATGATAGTGAAAGTTGTCATAGTTCCCTAAAATCCAAGTTGAACTTGTATCCACATCAGCAGCATTACCAATTCCATGACAATACGGAAACATCTGAGAGATCACGTACTGGGGTGAAATTCCCTCTGCAGAGAGGATAGACAGATAAAGACATGTGTTAAACCAGTCTTCCGTTGAAAGAAGCCGTATTACTGGACAGCACTGTGAGGGCTGGATGGATGAACTGCTGCACTTTGTTAGCTCTGCACAGAGAAGTCAAATATTGACTCTAGGACCTACCTGTCTAAAGGCATCCAGGATTCAACCTTCCAAGACCAAAGATTTTTGTCTACTTAGTTCCACCCAATAAAAATATGTGGCCCTTCTCCCTCCTCCCTCTCAAATCCACTCATCCTTCAAATTATACACCCTCATATACCCTTCTAGACCAGTGATTTTCAACCAGTGCACTGTAAGAATTTTTAAAACATGCAATACCTGAGTCTTTAGTCAGGGGCACTGACCTCTTTTCCCTTATCAGGGGTGGGGAACCTTTTTTCTGCCAGGGGCCATTTAGATATTTATAACGTCATTCCCTTAATATAATTCACTTAATATAAATGTATGTTGCTATGAAAAAATCTCCTAGATTTATTGAATTTCAAATCCTGCCTGTGGTTTCCTTGGCAGGGCCAGACCAAATGATTCACGGGCTTTATATGGCCCATGGGCTGGTTGTTCCCCGCCCCTGCCTTAGATTGTCAAATAAAAAAGTGACAACAGCCAACACAACAATAGCTGTCTGATGTGAATAAATCAAAATTATACCTATTTTTTTGGTCAGAATGGCAAAAATTATATATATATATTTGTTGGTGTGCTGCAGAATTTTAGTGATTAGTTTATGTGTGCAATGAGATGAAAATCACTATTCTAGACTACTCTGACCTAAAGTATTTCATCAAAATTCTTTAGACTTTGACTTAAACATTCATTTGACGATTAACCATGACTTTTCTATTAGATACTATTCCTCAGTTTTTGTTTTAAACTATTGTATATTTCTTATACATATTCTCACATATTTATCAATTGATTTCCCTTTCAACGCACAGACTATATCCCTCCTTCCACCACAAAAGAGGTGAAGTGTAACTTGAGAAGTGGAGAAAGGCACAGTGAAAGAAACAGTGAATATGCCTGGAGCTGGCCCTGAGCTGTGCCCTTGGCACTACAGGCATGAATTCCGGAGGGAGGGTGCAGGAAAAATACCCTTTACTTTGGATGAACTCCTTGAGCATCCTTGCGTGGGAATGCAAGTGTCTGCGTTCAGCAGTTCTCAACAGACAAAACTGTATGAGACTCTAGCAATTAGGACTAATAGAACAAGCTCTCTAACAGTCTATAATTAGCATCTATATTGTTTTGCAAACCTCTAGCCAACTTTCCCCAGCCATGTTTCCTAGTATCAGAGGTTTCTTGGAGTGGACAAGAAGATGTTATGCCCCTCCTCCAGATGGAATTCTACAATCTTTTCATGTGGTTGCTCTGAACATTCAGCAGAAGTTCCATACTCATACTGATGGCTAAATCTGATAGGAGCCTCTTACTCTGAGGGTATGATTCCATTTAATAAGAATATTTCTGAAGTCACTCAGCTGAGGTCAGAAAGCCCACCCAGGATCAACTTCAAGACATAATGGAGTCAGAATTGAAGATCTATTCACCTCACTTGAATATTGACTATTTCATAACATAAAAGGATAATTAGTGTCTCAGTAATGTCTAACCTAGGTGTAGTGTTATAGTTTTAATTAACCATCAATCTCTTATGGAGCACTTAGGATAGATCAGGAATTGTGCTAGGTGGATGCTCAATAATGACTTCTAAAATCAAATTCTTAGAAATAGACAAATGTATGGCATGTAGAGCAAAGTTACATATATATAGTGTGTATATATAGTGTGTGTGTGGTATATATATATTTATTTTATTTATTTTTTTTATATTATATTTTTTTTTTTCTTTCTTAAATTTGATGAGAAATATTCTTGCTTCCCTCTTTGAAAAAAATATTGGTAGTCATCTCTCTTTTTTTTTCT
>NW_005875601.1:7254-12233 GCF_000147115.1 Myotis lucifugus | reverse complement strand
ACAACACTTAAATATATAAAGAGCAACTAGAGCCCTGACCGGTTTGGCTCGGTGGATAGAGCGTCGGCCTGCGGACTGAAGGGTCCCGGGTTCGATTCCGGTCAAGGGCATGTACCTTGGTTGGGGGCACATCCCCAGTGGGGGGTGTGCAGGAGGCAGCTGATACATGTTTCTCTCTCATCGATGTTTCTCACTCTCTATCCCTCTCCCTTCCTCTCTGTAGAAAATCAATAAGTTTTTTTTTTTAAAGAGCAAATAGAATGTTGTTAAGGTAAAACACAGGTACCAACTCTGGCCGGTGCTTCTTTCAATCAACTTCATTCTTCATTCCCCCCCCCCCCCCCCCCCCCAAGATCCCTCTGGTGGAACTTTTTTCATTTCTCTACAGTCTCCCATTAGCCCAGGTTCATGGAGTCCTGGATGTTCAGATTCAGTCATTTTTTTCATCACTTAGTTCTTTTATTTTTATTTTTATTTTTTTTTATTGATTTCAGAGAGGAAGAGAGAGAGAGAGAGAGAGAGAGAGAGAGAGAGAGAGAGAGAGAGAAACATCGGTGATAAGAATCATTGATCGGCTGCCTCCTGCACGGCCCCTGCTGGGGATCAAGCCTGCAACCCAGGCCTGTGCCCTTGACCGGATTTGAACCCGGGACCCTTCAGTCTACAGGCTGGCGCTCTATCCCCTGAGCCGCACCGGCCAGGGCAGTCGTTTCCATGCACCAATCAGTGCAGGAAGGGCGATGGAGACCAAAGGTGCAGTGGCCTGGAGCTGGCAGGTGCCGGCTGCCACGGTGGCTTGTCGGCCGAGGCCCTGGGATCGCCTCTGAGATGAAGGCCCGCGGCCGCCTCGCCCACCTTTGGCGCCTGCTGGCCTGGCGGCAGGGGCTGCTCCGAGGGAGTCCCATGGCCACTGGTGCGCGCTGTGGGTCTGTCCTGTTCGCAGAGCAAACCGCCATCGATGCAGCGAACCCATCTCCGGGGAACCGGGACCCGGGGGCGGGCAGAGCGCGGGGCACTGAAGACGCTCCCCTCGCCGGGCCCTGGGCCAGCACCGCCCTTCCCGGCCGTTCCCCGCGCCCAGTCCTCCCCGCCCGGCCCTGCGGCCCCGGCTCCGGTGCAGCAGCACCTGCCGACCTCACCCCGCTGCGCCCGGCAGGGGGCGCACTGGCGGCACCGGCTGAGTCCCCGGCACAGAGAAGAGCGCCCCGCAATCTCGCCCCGCAGCGCGCGCACCGCTTCCCGGAGAGGGAGGGGCGGCGGCGGGGGCGGCGGGGAGCTGCGGCCGCGACTCACCCAGATCGGCTTCTCTCCGATGTCTCCAGCCTCCCAGAGGCAGCGGCTGCCACATGCCGGCGACATGCCGGCGACATGCAAGTGACATGCCAGCGACATGCAAGTGACATGCCGGCGACATGCAAGTGACATGCCAGCGACACCGCTGGCTCCCAAGGAAGGGGCGCCCTGGCCGAGGGAGGGGGAGAGCTTGCAGAACCAGGAAGGGGCGGAGGGGCTACGGTACGGTTTCCCCCCACTTTTCCCCCATTTTTTCTTCTTTTTCTTAAACCCTGGGAGGAGCGCCTTCGGATGCAAACACTTACCCGCACACAGAGACACAAACCGTATCTCCCAGAGACACAGTGAAGGCGTTTGTGATAGAAAACCGCCAACGCACACCTCCCTCCTCCACCCGAGGCCAGGCCGGGGTGAGCAGGCGGGGAGGGCGCAGCCAGGGGGCGGGGAGACCAGGCAGAGTGGGCTCAGGCCACCCGGTCCCCGCGGCGCCTGGAGTGTCCGGTGGGCAGTGCCACCCTGTCCTCCGCCGGCTCATCACACAGCTGGGGGGACCCCCCTCCTGGCTCTCGCTTCACAGAGTGGGCCTGCTGCTCAGGGCTCCCCGCAAACGGCCCCCCACCCTGCCCTGGGCCCCCTCCATCCTCCGGGCCTCGGGATCCCGCAACAAGACGCCACACAATGTGTGTGCTCCTTCATGTCAAGGAAAGGAGCCCAGACGTGTCCCCGAAGGGGGGGGGGACAACAAGAACATGGATACAAAGTCTGGAAAATGAGGCCGTCAGCTCGGAGGGCGCGGCCACCCAAGTTTAAGGCTCGGTGTGTAGCCACCTGTGCAGCTGCTCACACACACACACACACACACACACACACACGTGCATATGCACACACATGGCATTGGACGCAGGAACTGAGGCCAGGTGCTGCCCAAAATATTGCAACTGCATTTATTTAAAAAGTGTAGAGCCCAGCCCTGGCCGGTGTGGCTCAGTGGATAGAGCGTTGGCCTGTGGATTGAAGGGTCCCGGGTTCAATTCTGGTCAAGGGCACATGCCCGGGTTGTGGGGCTCGATCCTCCGTATGGGGGTGTGCATGAGGCAGCCGATCAGTGATTCTCTCATCATGGATGTTTCTATCTGTCTCTCCCTCTCCCCTCCTCTCTGAAATCAATAAAAAAAAATAAAAAAAACCCACGTCACGGAGCCCTGGCCCGTGTGGCTCCGTGGGTAGAGCGCCAGCCTGCACTCCAAAGGGTCGCGGGTTTGATTCCTGGTCAAGGCTCGTCCCTTGTTGCAGGTTCAATCTCTGGTCCCAGTTGGGACACATGCAAGTGGCAGCCCATCCATGTTTCTCCCTCCTTCCCTCCCTCTCCCTCTCGCTCTCGCCAAAAATCTATCCTCAAGTGAAAATTAACAAAAAAAAAGGAAAAAGAAAGGCCTCCTCCAGCTGAAGAAATGACAGCTCAGAGTGGCCACTGGGTGCCTGTCCTCCACTTGCTCATACATGTCACCCAGTTCATGCCACGCCCGGCTCCTGGCCAAGGGGGCATCCCAGGACTCAGAGACCAAGGAGCCGGGGAGGGGGCTGGGGGCAGAGAGACAACTCTCCAGCCCACGGGGTGCAGCGCCTGGGAAGAGCCTGGGGGACGGGGCCCACCAGCACCCTCAGCGGGTCCCGCCCACCAGCTCAGGGCCCCTGGGACCCAGGCAGTGACGCTCCTGCCTGCCCTGAGCCCCCCACCCCCCGGGGAAGCTTTACAGGGACTCTCCTCAGAGCAGGAGGCGCTCGGCCCACCTGGGGTTCCCGGAGGCGCCAAAGGGATGGACCCCGGAGAGAAACTGGGTGCTGTGACCTCAGACTCCCGCCAAGGTCACGGCAAGGCCAGACCTCCCCTCGTGTGGGCCCCGCCCGAATGCCGACACAAGAGATTTTTAAAATATGTATTTTTATTTTTTTTCAGAGAGGAAGAGAGAGACATCAATGATCAGAGAGAATCACTGATCAGCGGCTCCTGCACCGCCCCCCACTGGGGATGGAGCCTGCAACCCGGGCATGTGCCCTCGGCCAGAATCTAACCCAGGGACCTTCCAGTCCGCAGGCTGATCCTCTGTCCACTGAGCGACACTGGCCAGGGCCGACCTGAGAGGTTTCCTCTGACCCAATAGGTCTGGGATAGTCGGTGGTGTGGAGGCCGCCAGGAGCGCGAGCGGCTCGCTCCCTCCCCCAGCGGGTCCTTTCCGGCCGAGCAGCATCGCACTACCACGCGGGGCCGCGGGATCCGGGGCTTCTGTGGTCTCGCATCTCGAAGCCATTGTCTTCCAGCCCGACTGACGTCATAAGGTTCTTCCCCTCCCGCCCCGGGACCTCATGTCCGAGTTCACAATCAGCCTCTTGGTGGTTGAAAAAGGAAACCAGAGGAAGACGGACTCACATTTCCGGAAGGTGCGTGTGGCCAGGACCCGGCGTGGCTCCTGACCTGCCTGCAGCTCATTCGTCCTGGAGCCCATGACCCTGGAGAAGGGACCCAGGACCCGGGGAGGCGGCAGCCCTGGGGCCGGACGATGGGTTTGCGGAGGTTGGCCCTGCACTTGCTCTCCGGCTCCCGGAGGCGGTGGGGCCGCAGGACGGACGAGGCTGCGGCCAGGGGGAGCCTGGCTGGGATGGAGGCCTGGGAGAGTTCTGCAGCCTCGTGGCCTCGGGCTGCCGGAACTTTGACCTGTGACGTGGGGAGACCTCCCAGAGCTGCCCGAGAGGATGGGGTTCCAGAAAGCACCTGGCGGCCTGGAAGGTGTGGCTCAGTGGTTCAGCATCGATCTAGGCACCAGGAGGTGAGGTCCTATTCCTTGTAGAGGCACACGGCTGGGTTTCAGACTCGATCCCCAGTGTGGGGCGTGCAGGAGGGAGCCGATCCATGATTTTCTCTCATCATTGATGTCTCCCTCTCTCTTCCTCTCTGAAACCAATAAAATATATGTTTAAAAAGAAGTCCTTACTCTCACACCAGTCACAGCAGCCCACAGCCAGGAGGGCCCTGCTGGCCGAGGTGGCAGAGCATCCCTACCAGCCACGCGTGGTTTCCTCAGAAAGGCGCGAGCGTGCTCACACCAAGCACCGCGACCTTCCTTTAGGACCAAAACTTATCCGGGAAGAAGGCCCGTTTCCCCAAGGTCATCGGAGACGGTGAGCGAGTGCTGAGGCCACAGAAAGTCCCGCCTTCAGCCCGGACATCACCGCGGAGCAAGAACCCGGACGACTCACCGTCAGGGCGGGACGTGTCCGTCACAAAATCCTCATTTATGTTCCTGAGGAGAGAAGAGAGCGTTGTCCCAGGACAGCCCTGGCGGCCTCGTGGGGGCGCGGCGGTGGCTCCCAGGGCGGCACCCGGCAGGCACACTCGCTGAGTCTCAGTGCCCCTCGGGGTCACTGTCCCCGTGGACAGGAGGTTGCGGGGGGCTGCAATGGGTTGAGTCTTGTCCCCAAAGACATTGGGGTCCTGACCCGGAGCGGTGGACGCGGCCGGATGTGGAGAGAGGAGGCCGCAGGTGGAAGGAGTGAACGGGAGGCCCTGGTCCAGCAGGACGGGTCCCGCTGATGGACAGACACGCTGGCAGGGAGGACGCAGCGTGAACTGGAGGGCGGAGCCGGGGACTTCCACACGCCCAGGAAGCCCACAGATCGCCCGACACCAC
>NW_005875601.1:0-6757 GCF_000147115.1 Myotis lucifugus | reverse complement strand
TCATCATGGATGTTTCTCTCTTTCCCTGCCTCTCCCTTCTTCTCTGACATCAATAAAAACATATTAGAAATAAAATAAAGCCACGCACACCCACCACTTCCTGCCTGCAGCCTCTTTTCTACGAGGCAGAGCTGAGCACTGACCCCGGCCCAGAGCCGGTCGCGCCCTCTGTGCACAGGCTGGCTGCCGTGGAGGAGGCGGGGCCGCTTACCTGGCTCTGGCCGGGCTGCTGGGGCGCACTCGGTGTCCCTCGTGGCGTTGCAGGTGTGGAGGGTGGCGCCGGGACAGCTGAGAGGAAGGAGTGAAGGACCCCGAGCGTCACTTCCCGGCCAGGCCGGCCCCGCCCCGGAGGGCCCCGGGCTCCGGCAGCCTGTGCCGGGCTTTCCCAGACCATCGGCCACGCGGCTCCGGGACCACTGAGAGCACAGCGAGGGAGTTCGGGGCCCTGGGGTGCGGCTCTGAGGACTGCACCTGCTGGAGCCACAGCCGCACCGAGAGGGAGCAGCCCCGAGAGGGAGCCCATGGAGACGGGCGGGGAAGCGGGTTGAGAGAAGCAGAGCCCCGATCCAACCGGACCTGCAGGCGGCCCCTACTTCGGACTTGTCAGGTCCCAGGGCCACAGTTCACATGGTCTGAGTTGCACTGAAGGGCCCACAACGCGCCTCACAAAATGCGCTGCTCTGCCCGCCGGCGGGGCTCAGGGGATGAGCATTGGCCTAGGAACCAGGAGGTCACGGTGCGATTCCCGGTCAGGGCACAGGCCCGGGTTGCGGGCTCCATCCCTGGTGGGGGGCGTGCAGGAGGCAGCCGATCCATGATTCTCTCTCATCATTGACGTTCCTCTCTCTCCCTTTCCCCTCCTCTCTGACATCAATGAAAATCCATTTCTTGCCGAAACCGGTTTGGCTCAGTGGATAGAGCGCCGACCTGCGGACTGAAGGGTCCCAGGTTCGATTCCGGTCAAGGGCATGTACCTTGGTTGTGGGCACATCCCCAATAGGAGATGTGCAGGAGGCAGCTGATCCATGTTTCTCTCTCATCGATGTTTCTAACTCTCTATCTGTCTCTTCCTCTCTGTAAAAAATCAATAAAATATATTTTAAAAATAAAATTAAAAAATTAAAATCCATTTCTTTTAAAAAGGGAGCTATTTTGCCAGGGGTTTCACCGCTGTCATGTCTCCCAGAAGGTCCCCCATCGAGCCCACCCGGGACCTCAGGATGAACCTTCTTAGGAAATCTGTGCGTGTGACGGCGCTAAAGGGAGGCCATCGCGGAGGAGCCGGGCCTCCCGTGACCAGCGTCCTCCTGAGGGAGCCTGTTCGCAGGGAGCAGCACAGAGACGCAGACAGGAGGCGGCGCGATGGTGGACAGAGCAGAGGCCGCAGCAGCAGGTCTAGGAGGAGCGCCAGGGGCGCCGCCACCCAGAGCCCAGGAGGCAGGAGGGTCCTCCCAGAGCCCGCGGGGCCGGCCCTGCCCACACCCGGGTTTCGGGCTCCGGGGCTGCGGGCCTGGAGAGAATTATTCCCGAGGTTTGTGAAGCCGCCAGGACCGGCGCCTGTGACAGAACCAGGGCCCTGTGTGGGGACGGCCTTGCAGCTGGGACAGGGCGCGGGGCTCACTGCTCTTCCTCTGCCCGGAGCCGCCTCCTCTGGAACCGTCTATGGCTCCCACCTGCCCTCCCTCCTCGGCCTCTGCAGTCTCCCAAGCCCCGCCCTCCACCCCTGGGGGACCCGGGCAGGGGGGGAGCGGGAGGGTTGGGGGGGGGGGACCCAAGCTGCACGGCTGTCCGCGCCCGAGGCCATACCTGGTGCAGGGGTGGCAGCCCTCCAGGCAGTGCTCAGAGTCGCAGTAGAACTCCCCGGTCTTGCACTGGCACTTCCGGTCCTGAGTTGAGGTGCAGTTACTCACCTCCTCCTGGTCTGCGGGAGGAGGGGAGGCTGGTTCAGGCACCAGGGCTGGGACTCCATCCCACCCATACCCGCCCCTCCGGCTGCCGAGTCACAGGCACCGAATCCACAATCTCCCTCCCTCCTCACACTGACAGAGGACGAGGTGACAACTAGACTTTATTTCCAGCATCGGGGTGTCTGTGGAGGGGCCCTTGCGATGTGGGCTGGGAGGACAAAGCCAGTTCTGTCCTCAGAGAGTCCCCCAAATTATCCCTTTCATCGTGTTTGCCCCTAAAGCGCAGGTCAACACCCCCAGTGTGGGGGTGCAGGAGGCAGCTGTGAGTGACACAGCAGACAGCGAATGGGGCCGCAGAGAGCCCCAGGCCCCACCTGCTGGCGGTCAGCTCGGCGGTCACCCCACAGCCCGCCGGACGGCCGCCAAGGCCTGGCCCTGCAGCCTCGCAGGGTGCACGGCTCCATCGAGGGGGCGGGCCCTCAGACCCCCTCTGCCCAGCGTCTGAACTGCAGGTGAGATGGGACTAAGGTGGGGCCACAGCCCAGCCCGAGACCAAACCTGTCACCCACTCGCCAGCGGCCCCCGACCCCACCCCCGCATCAGCGTCCGTGACTTCACCCCCGGCCACGGGTGCAGTGTGGCCCCGAGGGACCCCCGTGCACACGCCTCTGGGCTGGCGCTGGGCTCACTCCTGTCGTCCGGGCTGGTCTCCGTAGGGGGCACGGTGCGAAGTCACATGTCGCTTTGCCCGCCTTCTCTGCCAGTGGACATGGACGGCTCCCGGTGATGCCACCGCACACCGGCCGGGCTCTGACACACGGGGGAGAGCGGGCCCCGGTCCAGACGGAGGCGGGCGGGGGGGAGTGGGGTAGGCCCGTGGGAACGTCACCCACCACACCCAGTGTTTCCTCCGAGGCTGGCACTGACCCCCCGTCTCCCGTCGGGCCAGGATCCCCACTGCCCTGCGCCCACGTGCGGCACCGGCTCAGGCGGACGTAAGAAGGTCCTCCTCTTCACTCCTCAGAGACCCTTTCTTTTTCTTTCTTAATTATATTTTATTGATTTTACTTATTTATTCATTTATCTGTTTCTTTATTTAGTTAATCATCACTTGAGGGTATTTTTCCATTGATTTTTCTTTTTTGAAATATCTTCCGGGTTAGACCTTGGGAAAATGCTTTTTTTTTTAATATTTGAAAAAATATGTAATTTTCCCCAAACCGGTTTGGCTCAGAGGATAGAGCGTCAGCCTAAGGACTCAAGGGTCCCAGGTTCGATTCCGGTCAAGGGCATGTACCTGGGTTGCAGGCAAATCCCCAGTAGGAGGTGTGCAGGAGGCAGCTGATCGATGTTTCTCTCTCATCAATGTTTCTAATTCTCTATCCCTCTCCCTTCCTCTCTGTAAAAAATCAGTAAAATATATTTTAAAAATAATATGTATTCTTGCCCTGGCTTGTTTGGCTGGATGGATAGAGCATTGGACTGCGGACTGATGGGTCCCGGGTTCGATTCCGGTTAAGGGCACATGCCCGGGGTCGTGGGCTCCATCCCCAGTAGGTAGCGTGCAGGAGGCAGCTGATTCTTGATTCTCTCTCACCATTGATGTTTCTCTCTCTCTCTCTCTCTCCCTTCCTCTCTAATATCAATAACAAAATATATTTAAAAAAATAAAAAAGGGGCTTCGGGGTCAAGGTCAAGACTCGAGGGGCCGGGACTCACCCTCGCGGCAGGTGGTGCACAGCAGGCAGGACCGCAGGCTGTTGGCGTGTCCCGTGTAGTTCCCTGGGTAACACGCCTTACACTCGCTCCGGGTGTGGGGGCTGCTGCACGGCTTGCGGACATAGTGGCCTGTGCAAGAGGTCGGGGTGCGGTCAGACCCTCCAGGCACGCCCGGCGCCCCGCTGTGCGGCCTCCAGGACAGGGCCCTGGGCTGGCCTCTCCGGGGAGAAAATGCCAATCCCCATCCCTGGGCGTTAGCATTGGAGTAATCTCTGCCCTGTTACCAGGTCTTGGGAAATGGACGAAGCAATCGCTCCCCGACAGCTGTGTGGTGGGGCACCCGGGACCCCGACCCCCACCCCCACCCAGGACACACCTCTGAGGCCCCCAGGATGCGCCTCTGGTCCAGGGTCAGTCAAGGCAGCAGGACCCCAGCCCAGCGCTCCGCCTCCCGGCCCAGGGCTCGCCACCAGCTGCCCGGGCGCAACCCACCGTCCAGGTCTCCATGGGGGTCCCAGGGCCCAGCCCGGAAGGCCCCGAGGTGGACACGTGCTCCGCTGGCCAGCACGGTGCCCGGCCGCTTCCTCCCTGCCGCCCGACAGAGCCATGGCTCGACGTGCATTTAGTGCGGGCCCAGCGGACAGAACCCGCCCCCACTCACCTGCGGGGCAGAGCTGGCAGCAGCGCCTGGCAGACCGGTACTCGCCGGGCTCGCACCTGCTGCCCCGGCTCCGGTTTGCTGCGCTCGGCTCGGATGACAGGTTGCTCGAGGTGCTGAGGGTCAGCTGCAAAGACGGGAACCGTGTTTCACCGAGTTCTCGCCCCCCATCCCTCCCACTGTCACCCTGGCAGGGTCCACGGCACGCCCGGTCCACGCAGAGCACCGCCTGGGCCGCCGCCCTGGAACGGGAGGGTCAGGGTGCGCGGCTCCGCATGTAGCAGCCTCAGGAACAAGGCAGCCAGGGGCTCCCCGAGCCGGGGGCCCAGGAACCGGGGTCACGTGTGCATTGGCCTCACAGGCGGGGCCAGCGGCCTTCTCGTCCCATCTCTGGGGGGAGCTGTCACCACGCACAGGTTTCACACGGGAGAAGAACTTAGTCACAACATCAACATCAGCACAGACAGAACCTGGGGTGGCCAAGCCTAAACGCTGGACAGTGGCCACCCATCCGGCCAGCAGCTCTAAGGAGCAGGCAGGGTGCCCGGAGGAGGTGGGGTGGGCCTGACCCGGCAGAAGTAGAGGCAGGCTGAGCCCCTCAGGGGGTCGGGGCCCTGGCGACCCCCCTGCAGAGAGAGCAGGCTGGGTCGGGGGCGGCTGACAGATTGGGGGGCAGGGGGGCGACGGTGATGTGACCACATTGTTGAGAGCGTGTGACTCTGCTTGATTTCAGGAGAGAAAGCGGGGGTGGGGGTGCCCAGCAGCACCTGGAACCCCAGACAGCAACGTCGCAGAAGGAAGTGCTGCCGGGGTTCTTGTTCCAGCATCGAGAAGGGTTCAGCAATCTGGAGAAGGCTGTGCGTACATTAGATAGGAGTCCAGAGACAAAGCATCATTTTGAAAGGCATTTGGGGGTCAGAGGAGCCTAGTTTAAAGGAAACTAAGATCTCAGATCTCCTTGTCTCAGGACCCCATGCTTTTTATTAACACAATTTGTCCTGAGGAGAGGCAGAGGTATACACTTCAAAGGGTCAGGTTTCTACAGAGTCCATTGTCAGATTGGGGAGAATTAGCCTACAGCTGTTCAGGTGTTTGGCCAGTAGGAGGCAATAACATGTAGATTAAGATGCCCTTTAACTGTCTGGCAGCCACAATCAGTTTCCTATTCAGGTTTGGGGAAATGCCATCAGCCATTCCCAACAGGTGACTACAGGGTCCCCAAGTTCCATCAACCTTTAGATGAAATGCTTGCCATTATGGCGCTGGAACTGGCTTCCGGCAAGTCCCTCCTCCACAGTAACTGCTTTTCATGCAAATGCAGCCAACTCCCATCGGACAGAGATGGCCGAATGGGGTGAACACATGAGCCGCCGCACGATGCCTGCGGGAGACTCACTCTGCGTCCAAATGCGCACAGAGGTGAGCGGTGGGGCGATGGGCCCTGCTGGTTTGGACAGAGCACCGGCCTGTGGACTGAAGGGTCCCGGGTTCGAGTCCAACTCAATCCCCGGCCCTGGTCTGGGCGCGTGCAGGAGGCAACCAATCGATGCACGCCTCTCCCCGTCTTCCCTCCCACTCTCGCTGAAAGTCGGCGGAAAATGGGTGAGGATGAACAGGCACATGGAAGCCAGCGCCGCAGCCCGTTCCCTTTCGAGTGCTTTAAAAATGTCCATTTCAGCGCGGTCGTCTCACTGTAAGTCGTGCGAGGCCAGATGTGTATGCGCAAATGGAATATTGAATTCGCCTCCCTCCAAAGCAGACACGACGAAAGGCAACGATGTTCTAAACCCCAGGACCAAGCCCCTCACACCAGGCACAGGCCCCGAGGCCCACTGTCAGCCAAGGTGCAGGTTTCATGCAACTGTTCCCAGCTGAGGGCTCAGCGCCCGACACAGACAAACAGGAAGAAGCTGTGGTTTCTATCTATTTTAAAAGACTTTGGTCCAGATTAATCAAAGGACTTGTATGCATGCATATAAGCATAACCAAGGACACAGACAATAAGGGGGTGAGGGCATGTGCTGGGGGTGGGGGGGGGGGCGCGGAGGGGAGTGGGAGCGGCCGGAGAGATCCACGGTGAGAAAGGAAGGCTATGTAACACTTTAAACAATAAAGAATTAAAGAAATACATTTTTTAAGAAAAGACTCTGGACCCTGCTCTCACGCTTTGGTGAGGAATCTCTGGGAGCCAGCTCCCTGGGGGCCGGCTGGCACTTTTGGGGGTGAGGGCTGCGCCCATTCTCCTGCGGGGGTGGTTTCCCACACCGTGAACACATGTCCAAACAGCAAGCTGCACACTTTAAGCCTGGGGCGCTGGTTGTGTGCCAACTACATGCACCTCCATACGCTGTACACCCGCCTCCAGCTAACGGGAAACTACAATCGCCTCTTGCCCCACGCCCGGGAACGGGACTCAATGAGCAAGCGCGCCCGGTGAAGAGGAAAGGGGGCTGGGCAGTGCCTTCCCCGCCCT
>NW_005875600.1:0-11736 GCF_000147115.1 Myotis lucifugus | reverse complement strand
TTTTCCTGTCAGCCGCTTGGCGCTTGGCGCCTTCTTTGCTTTTGGCTTCAGCCGCTCAGAGAAAGGGCCCTTCGGCCTATGTTGGAGGCTGAGGCGAGCGCGTGGAGGGCCTCCCTGGAGCGGCTGCGGGTGAGCGGGGGCAGAGCTCGGGAGGGAGGAGGAGCGGGGAGTGCGTGCGCTGAGGTGGTGGGTACCATGGGTTCGGCCACAGTTCGGGCCTGCAGGTGAGGCTCATCTCAATGATAAAGACCGACCGCCTCAGCGCGCCTTTTCCTGGCTCTCGGGGCACCGGAAGCAGGGAAGCCCCGACCCACACTTTACGGCTCTGCCGTCTCTGCTGGCCGGCCAGAGACTGTGGGTCCCGTCAGGGATGAGGGTGGTGTCTGAGGCGGGGGATTCAGTCTGCGCCCTGAGGAGAGGGAGCTGTTCCCGCTGCAGCCCACAATGGCTTGCTTCAGGGGCAGGTGCGACCGGTTGTCCTATCAGCCGCTTGGCGCCTTTGCTTTTGGCTTCAGCCGCTCAGAGAAAGGGCCCTCGGGTGTGTGTTGGAGGCTGAGGCGAGCGCGCGCGGCGGGCCTCCCTGGAGCGGCTGCGGACGTGAGGCTGCAGGTGAGCGGGGGCAGAGCGCGGGAGGGAGGAGGAGCGGGGAGTGCGTGTGCTGAGGTGCTCGGTGGGCCCGTTGCCCCGTGGTTCGGTCACAGTTCGGGCAGGTGTGGGTCTGCTTCCCATTCCGGTGAGTTTCATGCCGGTGGGTGTGCAGCGTTTCCACAGCTCATTGCCCAGCGTTCGCAGTCCTCCCGCCCCCAGAGAAGAGACTTTCAGGAGCCCTTTGCTCCCTCCCCTGTGTCGGGTCCTCTTGGCCTGTCGGCCAGTTCCCTTTCCTGGCGTGTGCTCAGGAATTCCATTGGTGACGCTGCGTGCGTGTGCCTGACTGTGCTCTGGGCGGGCAGCCATCTCTGTGCTTTGCTCCCCTTTCTGGGGCATTTAGGCTTGTCTGCGTGCTCCCTGTTTTCCTTGAGCTCCTGGAAGATTGGAGGTGGAGAAGAGTGTGTTGGCTTCGTTCTTCCTTGTTTGCCAGCCATAGTCACCTGGCGTGCAGGTGCACAGCTTCCATGTGCTATGGCACAGGGAGTTATGAAGGGGGGCTCGGTGTTGCTACTTTACTGCCAATTTCCACTCACTGCTTGTCTCCTGTGAGGGCCTGCAGTTCTCCCCCACCTCCCCCAGCCCTTTCTTCCTCACAGGTTTCCATGGAGAGGGAGGCCTGGTTTTTCATAGGGGGCTTTCGTTGCATGGCTCTGGCTTCACATTCTCAGGCTCCCATTAGGGGCCATGCAGTGTTCTCTGTGCTGTGCTCCGCCTTGTCCCACTCTTCTGTTTCCCTGTTCGTTTTCAGTTGTGTTATGATGTTTCCATGGGTGCATTTCCTTTCTGGCCACATGCCCCGTTGGCATGCTCCGCCTTGATCCCATGGATCCAGTTTCTGGTGTGAAGGGGGCACAGAAGTCCTGGGCACCCGTCACATTGACGTTCCGTGTTTGGCTCCTGGTCTTCAGGAGTCGTGGGGAACTGTCCCTGCATTGCAAGTCTCACAGAGGTGCTTTCCAGAATTCAGGGTGCCGCTGCCTGTTTCCACATTTTCCGCCCTTTGTCCGTGGTGACATGCACGTGTCCTCCCAGCAAGGGCAGCCCATGCCGTTGCTGTGTGGTCCTCTTTGGCCATTTCCTTCTGTTCATTTTGTTGAGTCTTCACCTGCATGTGGTTGCTGCCTGTGCGGTCTCCTCATCGGCTTTGCGCGTGTGTACTTTTCGGTTGATGTCATGCTTCTGAAAAGTGCTCTGCATGTTTCCCTGTGTAGGCATTTCTTCCTTACGAGTATTGATGTTATTGCTGGTTTATGATTAGCCCTGTATGTTTCCATGCTGCTTGGCTGCGTTGGACTGTGACTCTTCTCCAATGAGACACCAGTGTGTGCTTCGGCTTGAAACTCACAGCGTCCGCTGTGCGCTGAGTGCTGTTCTGAGTGTCTCCGCATTGCTGCGCTTCCACGTTTCTGAGTGCTGCTTCTGTTCCTCTGCTGCCGTCTGGTGGCTGCCAGCGGGATGGCGCAGTGTTTCAGCAGCGGCGGGTAGCTGGTGCTGTTCCATTTCTCTTTCGTGGTGCATTGATATGTCCAGAACATTTTGAATGCTGCCTATGACATGCTGTCCTCCCTCCCTCCCTCTCTCCCTCCCTTCCTCCCTCCCTCCCTCCCTCCCTTCCTTCCTCCCTTCCTTCCTTCCTTCCTTCCTTCCTTCCTTCCTTCCTTCCTTCCGTCCTTCCTTCCTTTCGCCATTTCTTTCTGTTTGTTTGCCTGCCTGCCTGCTTGCCTGCCTGCAAGTAGCTCAGCTGATTCTGGCTATGCCAGGTGAGTTTTGGATGTTGGAGTTTTGCTGTGCTTAGGATGTGTGGTAACTGAGCATGGGGAGTCCTTCTCTGGCTTGTGTTCTTTTCCATAGCCAGTACTGCTTCCTTTTGTAGTTTCCCGTTGACCTCACAACTGTGTTTTTCTCTTCTGGGACCTACAATGGCTCGCATGCAGTCTAGGGTGCATGTGTTCTGAGGTGCCCCATGACAGCCTTTCGGGGGTTGTGCTTGCAGCCGCTGTGTGCTGTGATGTCACGGGCCACCTGTGCTCATGAAACTGCTGCAGGTTTCCTGTCATCTGTGCAGGAGGTGACGGATTTCTGTGCCACGGCAAAGGAACCCTACTTCCAGTGATGCCCCTGGCTGGTTTTCTTTTTGTTTTTCCCACTTGCTTTGCTAGATTCTTGCCCTGCCTCATGTGTCTGCTTTTGTCCAGGGCACATACCGTCCTTCCAGCCTCATCCCTGGCCCTGACTCTCCATGAAAGGAGGCCAATGAGTGCTGGGCATCTGTGCTGCTGACATTGCCTGCTGCATTGCTGCTTTCTGCAAGCTGCAGGGAACATCTCCCTGTCTCGGTGTTTTCAGAAAGGTCGTTTCCCCAGTCAGTCAAGGGTGCCATTGCCTTGTTTGCACAGTTTTCGCCACATGTGTGTGTGCATGGTGCCGCCTGGGTGTTGTTCTGCATCATCAGTCAGTGCCAGGCCTGTTGTGTTGAGTCTGTTCTGCCATTTCTGCGTCTGCAGCCATTTCCCACTGTCTGCTTTGTTTGGTCGTCAGCTTTGTGGTCTCCTTATTGGTTACTTGTCTGGGCAATGAAGTCTGGTCAGCCCTGGCCTGCCGGGACACTGCTTTGCATGTTTTGCTGCGTTGCATCGTGCTGTGCTAGGAAATCCTTTACATGTCAGGTTGGTTTCCTCCTTCTTGATTTCCCCTGCAGCTTTCCATAGTGCTTCCCCGCCCGGTTATGCCAGCAGTTTCCAGTTAGCCTGCTTTCCATGCTGGCGGCTTCAGATTGTCAGTGTCTACTGTGCCCGGCCTGAAGATTGATCGGCCATCCCTTCTCTGTGAGCTGTGAAGTGCGCGCCCCTTCATTTGTGATCCTTTGCTGCCATCTTGTGGCTATTTCTGGAACAGCAGCGCATTTCAGGAAAGGCTTCTGAGAGTGCTGTTTCTCGGTTCATTTCAGGCCTTCCCTGACATGTCTTTTGCCTTCTTCTCCTGCCGTGAGCTTCTGCTTTTCCTGCGGTCACGTCCTACCTTGTATTTTCTCTGCGGGCACCTTTCACAGTGTGGGCAGCTGCCGTGGAGAGCTCGCTCTTATTTGAGTATGTGTGCTTCCCTGAGGTTTGAGCTTCCGTTTATTGCCTCCTACTTTGGCTGGCTGGGCGCAGCCTGCCCTCACCGTGTGCTGGCAGAATGGCTGTGTACGCGGTGGAGCCTTCCTTGCAGCTGTTGCCTGTTGCTTTCACTGTGTTCCTTGAGGTGCACTTGGGCTTCCGTGCCGCCTGCTGCTGCCAAAGATCGGTTCCTGTTCACTGCTTTGTTCCTTGCCATGTCTTCAGGCAACTGTTCACTGTCTGTTGCTGCCTCCGGCACTGTTGGCAGCTGTTCCCTCATGGCGCTTCTGTGCTTGGATGCCCACATCTGATGCGTGCATTGTCATGGCGATTCATCACGCTTGCTGTCTGTCCTTTTCCCGGGTCTTCTGTGCTCATTTTTCAAGTGTCCTTATGCTGCTTGCTGTGTGGGTTAGGGTGGGTTGGGGGGGAATGCAGGTTTGGAAGGTTGGAGGTTTTGGGGGAGGTTTGGAGGGAGGGAGGGAGGGAAGGGTGGAGACACACACAGAGAGAGAGAGACAGACAGGTAGAGAGAGGCAGAGAGGCACAAAGAGAAGCAGGGAGACACAGGGAGGCATGGAGATCGGCTCAGGTGCAGAATTAGTGTCTGCTAGTTACCCTCCTGTCAGTGTCTTCCACCGTGTGCCCAGCACCCATGGACGCACGTGCCCTCACTGTGCGCCTGCCTCTCAGTTTCCGTCTCAGTTACTGAGATGTGCTGTTGAGGCTGCTGCTTCTTTGGAACCTTGCTGTGGCTGCCTGCAGACCTTGCCAGTCTTCTCTCTGTTCTTGTGGCCGACTGCAGTTTGATTTTGGAATATGGGCCTTTAGTTAGCACGCTGTAGCTGCTGTGTTGTTTGTGTGTGGGGATTGCTGTCTGTGTGTTTGCGCTGCTTGACTGTGGCCTGATGTGGTGCCCCTTCCTTCCGTTGTCTTCCCTGCTGTGCGAGTCCCATCCTTTATTTCTTGCCCGTGTGTTGTTGCCGTAGGCTGTGATGCAGCTCCATTCTGTTTGTCGATTTCTTCCATGGTGGCTATGAGGTGCGTTGCGGGGAATCCCTTCATGACACAGTTCCATCATTCGCTGGCTTTCCAATTCTCAGCAGGTACGTGTGGTGGCAGTTCGGTGGCATTGCTCCCTGGGAAATGGCGACGTTTGTCATCCGCCTCAGCGAATGCTTCCTGGCCGCCTTCCAGGAAAGGTAAGTGCTGCCACTGCCGTGCAGTCTCTGTGCTCTGTCCTGCGCTGTGCTGTGCAGTGCGCTGTGGCATGTTCAGGTTGGCCTGCTGCCTGACTGCTTGTTGTGTGTGCTGTCGTGGTAGGAGCTGCTTGTTGCTTGCTTTTGTGCTGGCCGTTGCATGTGCTCCTGCCCCTCGAAACATGTGTGCTTTCCAGCACTGGCAGCATTGTGCTGTGCGTTGCGGCCGTGAGTGTCTGGTGGCTGTTGCGTGTTCGTCTGCCATGATCCTGTGTGTGTCGTGCCTTCATGTTCCCGGTACGATGAGTCCAGCCACACTGATGATGCGACAGGGTCCATTATAGTGGTGGCATGGCCAGTACTTACGGCGAAGTTCTTTTCAGGTCATTGCCATGCTTAGGAGGACGGTGTGTGCGTGTTCCATGCCGTGTGCTCCTAGAATGCCAGTCACCATCTGGTGATGTTGCCATCAGCATGTGCAGCAGAATAAGAGATGGGTTTTTCCAGATGCTTCCTCATGCCGTTGCATGGGTGTGTGTTTCCCGTGTCATGAACTTGCCTTCTGTTCCATCACATGTCCTGCTACCCGTGTGTGTTGCAGCTTCAACAGCTGCCAATTTCCCCTTATGTTTCCCCTGTGGGGGTTCCCCCCCCCCGTTCCCATTGTGCTCAGCTGTCCTGTCTGCTCGCTTGCTGGCCCTGTGCATGACATTTGTGAGCATTGAACTACGGTTCCTTGCCGGAGATGTGTACATGCCGCTGCTTGCCGTTTCCATGGCAGCAGCATGGCGGATGTAAGGTCATTGCTGCTGTGTGCATGAAAGGAATATGTGAGCCTGCTCAAAAGACGCACAGTAGCAAACGACTGTTGCGAACCCAGAAGCGTCGCATTGCAGCACTGGAAACACGGCTGAAGCCCTGCAAAGGAAGTGCTGTGTGAGCACAGCAGTGCTTCTGTCCATGGTTGCCAGAGTGCTTGCCCTTAGGATGCTGTCTGCCTGTATTTCACAGGAGCAGTGACAGCGCTTTCACAGTGCTTGCCTCATTTCCCTTCTGATGCAGTACTTGCAGTGTTAACTTTGATGTCACATGCTGTTGAGACTCGAGATGAGCAAGCTTGCAGCTCACCCTGCGTGCAAGTGCAGTGGGTTCCGTTAGGAAGGTCCATGCTCTTCTAGAGTTTGGTCCTGGTGATGTCTTCATGGTCCTCACAAACCATGGCATTGCTGCAGACTGTGCCTGCACCCACCTGAATGGGAGGCTAGTGTCGCATGGGGACAAGCCCTGTGTTGGAATCATTATCGTCCTCACTTCTTCAGGCACCGTTAAGGCCTCCATTATGGGGCCGGTGCCTCGTACTCCATTGAAAAGTAACCCCATGCCACCAAAGAGAGCCCATTTACCCTTGACAATTTCTAAGGGCATGATGACCACGCACACTGTGCAATCTATTGTGCGGTGTGCCATTCCTGAGGGAGTGGCAGCGTGGATCAATTCCATGGGATGTTTCCTCTTTCTTACACTGTCTGCTGAATCAATGTGATCTTCCTGACTGGGCACATCTAAGCACTCCTACCTTACTAAGTGAGTGTGCTGACCATGATGGGCAAAGAATTGGGCTTTACCACATGCGTGCCATCATTCCAGTAGCTGTGGAAATCTCCATGGAGCATGTTTAAGGATTGGTAGTTTTTCCTTTGCCTGTGCTCAGTGTTAGCGCAGGATATTTGGGCTGTCCATTGCATTTGCAATGCTACCTGTGACAGCAGTGTTCCCAAAGGCCGCGTAGCTTACCGGTCCATGACAAGGCTTTTCTCATGGTGTATTCATGGCATCCAGTCCCAGATGAGAGCTGTCATCGGCTGTGCCATCTCCCAGTCTTAGCAGCCATCCAATGCCAGCAGAATCCCTTCATCTCAAATTTGCTGCCAGATGCAAGTTGCATGTACGTCCCCAAACATTGCAGTGCCTTCAGCTCATCGGTGCCATGTTCGTTCTCTTACCATGTGGTGCAATGCTGAAGCATTGCCTACGATCCCCTCCAACAGCGAGCACTGTCCCACCGGGTCCAGTATTCAATGCCATCGTGTCTCTTAGGTATGTGTGGCGTTCATGGCAGGGCTGCATGCCACGTTGTGTTCCTGGATGCTGAGCGGTTGGTCCTTTCAATGCTTCCACCAACATTACTGTTTCCGGGGAGTCCGCAGACTGGGGGTTCCCAAAATGGCATTGGTACTTCCTGTTGGGACAGAAAGGAGTTCATGGCCAGAAACATGTCTGCCATGAGTCCTGTAGGCGCTTTGGGAATAGCATTGGCAGCCCCACTGCTGCTATCATGTGCTCAAGGTGTTCACAGGCATGAGGCCCAACAGGATTCCCACTTGGCAGGCCCTTGACAACGAGCTGGCCCTCTGTGCGTTCCGTGAGGGATGGATGGGCCTGCCTCCTCCCTCCTCCCTCCTCCCTCCTCCCTCCTCCGTCCTGTGACTGTGTGCTTGGAAGGCCGGCCACGCCCCCTCCCCCCTTGATCATGGCCCAGATTTCCAAGAAGCACCGGTGTCAGTCTCTGCATCCCTGAACTGAACTATTTTGGGGTGGGTGCTTCCGCTGCCCTGCGTGTGGGTTCTTCCCTTGTGCTGCGGGGGAAAGAAGGACCGTGAGAAGGGTGGACCCCTTGGCATTTGGGCTCCTCAGTCAGTATTTCTGCGTGGCAAGGGCAGGTTGCTGCTTGAATCCTCGCCCTCCAAACACAGCTGGTTGCGGCGCAGCCGTTCCCAGGTCTGCCTCTGCAGGGCTGCCTTCCATCGGGTGCTTCCAGGTACGTGGGTCACGTGGGCCCCCGGGTTTCCAGGGGAACTGCTGGGTGTGGTGTGTCGCATTGCCCAGCAGATTCACGTAGGCGCTTGTGGGCTGTGTCCCGTGTGCCTTTTCTAGGGCCGGCAGTGATATCGTGAACCATGGCATGTCATGGTAGGTGTGTCTGTTTCAGTTCCACTGTGTTGCTGCTGTCTCTTGTGTGTCAGAGATTTAGGGTGAGCCTCTGTTCTCCCTGTGCTTGGCCATCTTTGGTCATGCGCGTCACCAATGTGTGGCAATGGGTTGCCTCCTGTGCTGGCTCAGGGGTTGCTCCCCCTGTGCTCGTTCCCGTGCCGGCTCCTCTCCTTTCCTGCCCTGTGTGCGCTGAGCCATGCCATATGGTGCCCTTGCCATGGCAATGCACCGTGGCCTGTAGGCTGCAGGGTGGGTCCGGAGTCAGCATTCATGGTTGTCTGTGTTGTTTCCCTGTGGCAGTGCGATTGCTTTCTCACAGTGAGAAAATGAGTTCTGCTGCTCGTGCGCCATATGTGCTCGAGCAAAGACCAAGCTCACTTTGCCATTCTTCACAGTGGAGCCTTGTGCAGTGCTCTTCTTCTCATGTCTGTTCGGTTGAATGTGGATTGTGACTGCTGTGTTGAGGAGATGGTGCGTGTAATATGGATTCTTTGCCCGTTCATGGAAGTCCTCCAGGCTGCCATGCACAGATCATGGCAGCAGCTGAGCCATGCCAGAGGGTTCCGTTCACAGCCTCTGTGCTTTCTGTGTCAGGGCTCCCATTTTCATGGCCATTGCCAAAGATGCCTTCCACCCCATACCAGACTGTTTGCTGTCACTTACCTAGCTTGCAGAGAGCCGTTACAATTTCCATGCAAAGATCTTTATGCAGTGCCAGAGACTCCCTGGGCCCAGCCCCATGTGATCTGCCTGCTATGTGTTCAAGCACTTGACAGTGAGCATGCGGTTGATGCCACCTGTCTGCAGGGCAGTGAGCTGTGGTATTGACAGTTTTGCAGGACAGTGCTGACTCCGTGGTTGCCTGCTGTGATTCTGGTACGGCACTCATGAGTGATGGCTGCTGAAATGCGTGATCCCTGCCTCAGGAGTGCCTCTGAAGAGCGTCTTCTGTGCTAGGCTGCTGTGCTTCACAACATGGGTGCGGCTGCATTTCCGTCTTTGTTCCACGATGACGTCATCTGCTCCATTGTGCTTGCTCCCCTTTCCGGGTGTGTGTGCTTGCCTGTTTATCAGGGACGCCCTGCACATGTACTGTGAGGTGCATGGTGGTACTGCTGATGCACAGGTTACTGTGGCATGCATGTGTGCTCCGTGCCCCGCCAGCTCCCTTACTCTGGGTCTTGCACACAGTGCTCCAGTGTCCTGCGTCATTTCCTGTCTGTGTGAAGCTGCAGGGGTGGTTGTGCTTGGATTTTTGGGGGGGGGGCATTACACGGCCTCTGCTTGTGCCCAGTAACTGGGAGAGTGTGACTTGGATTTGTCTGTGCCTTTGCCTTCTGTTATGCTCTCTTGCTCCTTGTTGCTGCTCCTGCCAGGGTTTTGCTTGTTCAGTTCAGAGGGTAAGGAAGTTGTCCACGGCATTCTCTGTGTGCCAGGAGCAGGTGTCCCCATCCTCTTCCTTTTGCTGGCTGACGTACGTCTGATTCCTGCACTTCTTTGAAGGGAACTTTCGGTGTGGGAATGACCCAATGGCTGCCTTGCCAAAGCTTGCTGCACCATGGTGCTTGCGCCCTGCGTTCCACTGTGAGTGTCCTTGGCGTGTGGGAATGGCTGCCCGGTGCTGTCTGTACTGTGCGGATGCTGCGTGGCATGTGTGCATGTATGTGCTCTGCTTTCATTTGACAGACTTGCTGGGTTGCTCTGGCCTTGCGGTCTTATCCTTGGGACCCTGTGTGTGTGCGGTTATGACTTCCACGGTGCCTGCCTTGTGCTGCTGGTCAGGAGCCATTGTGGCCCTTTGTGGTGGTGCTGTCATGCCACTCATCTCGTCTTCAAGGATTCCTTCGCAGTGTTAGGTTCCTCGGGGTTTGCTGTCCCCGCTTCCTGTTTTTGCCCTGAGCCCCTTCCAGAACTGCCCTTGCTGTGCTGCCCGGCATTTCCTGCATTGCCTTCCTGTTGCTTGCACTGTGCTGCTCCCCTGCTTTGCTGCCTTTGCTGTGCGCTTCCATTTCTGTGAAGGCCGTCCCAGGTTGCTGTGCTCACAGTGGGGCCCATTGATGGTGCCTGGTGTTGTGGCCTTGCTACCTTTCGCCTTCCTGGTCTGTGTGCTCTGCAATTCCTTCACGTGGGGCCAGGGGTTCTGCTCACAAATGTTGCCAGGTTTGCGTTGCTCCTTATCATTTGCTTCCCGCTAACGCTTTCAATCCCTCTTCAGTTTAGAAGAGTGTTGCAGAAGCATAGCATAGGGAGGGGGGGATGGGGGGGGGGGGAGGGAGGGAGGGTAGGTAGTTAGGTGACAGCTGAACTGTTCTTGGTTTCTGGTTAAAAGCTTACTAGTTACCAGGCACTGGTTACCAGTTACTACTTAACAGGTTAACTGTTAACAAGGCACTAGGTAGCAGTTACCAGTTTACTAGTAGCCAAAGTTCCGGTCACGGGTTTCCAGGTTACTAGTTGCTAGGTTACATGTTTCTAATTGCCAGGTTACTGGTTAATAGAAAGCAGGTTACTGCTTACAGGTTAGCAGTTACTAGGTGCCAGGTTACTGTTTGCCAGTTAGTGCGTCATTACTTACAGGGTTACTACTTACTAGTTACTAGGCTACTAGTAACCACATTACTAGTTGACAAGTTACCAGTTACCACAGTCACCAGGTTCCTAGTTGCTAGGTTACTAGTTACCAGTTACCTGGTTATTAGTTAACAGGTTACCAGTTACCAGGATACTACTTACCAGGTTACCAGGTTGCAAGTTGCCGGTTGCAAGGGTACTATTTAACCATCACCTGGGTACTAGTTACTGGTTATCAGTTACCAGGTTACTAGTTACTGGTTACTAGTTACCAGTTACCAGGTTATTAGTTACTAGATACCAGTTACTGGTTACCAGGTTACTGGTTACTAGTTACCGGTTACCAAGTTACAAGTTACAAGGTACCGATTACCGGTTACCAGGTTACTGGTTACTAGTTACCAGTTACCAGGTTACTAGCTACATTTTACCAGTTACTGGTTACCAGGTTACTGGTTACTAGTTACCGGTTACCAGGTTACTGGTTACTAGTTACTCGTTACCGGGTTACTAGTTACCAGTTACCGGATACCAGGTTAGTAGTTACTAGTTACCAGTTACCAGGTTACTGGTTACTAGTTACTGGATAGCAGGTTACCAGTTACTGGTTACTGGTTAGCAGCTTACTAGTTACCGGTTACCAGGTTACCGATTACCGGTTACCAGGTTAATGGTTACTAGTTACCAGTTACCGGATACCAGGTTAGTAGTTACTAGTTACCGGTTACCAGGTTACTGGTTACTAGATACTGGTTACCAGGTTACTAGTTACCAGTTAGCAGCTTACTAGTTAACTGTTACCAGCTTACTGGTTACTGCTTACAAGTTTACTAGTGGCCGCTTGCCACGGAACTACCTAACGTTTACCAGGGTACTAGTTACAGGTTACCGGTTACCAGGTTACTGGTTACTAGTTACCCGTTACCAGGTTACCAGTTACCAGATACCAGGTTAGTAGTTACTAGTTACCGGTTAGCAGGTTACTAGTTACTGGTTACCGTTTAGCAGCTTACTAGTTACCAGTTACCAGTTTCCAGTAACTGGATAACAGGTTACCGGTTACTAGTTACCCATTACCAGGTTACTAGTTGCCAGTTGCCAGTTACCTGGTTACGGGTTAGGGTTAGGGTTAGGGTTAGGGTTAGGGTTAGGGTTTTAGGGTTAGGGCGGTAGGGTTAGGGCTAGGGCTAGGGCTAGGGTTAGGGTTTGTCTTGGGGTTGGGGTTAGGG